>NC_061112.1:33025630-33275485 GCF_002878395.1 Capsicum annuum | reverse complement strand
CCTACCATAGAGAGCTTTGAATGGAGCCATCTGAATACTGGAATAATAGCTATTGTTGTATGCAAACTCAATCAAAGGCAAGTCGTCGTCCTAACTACCATTGAAATCAATTGTAAATGCCCTTAGCATATCTTCTAGGGTCTGAATGGTCCTTTATACTTGACCATCTGTCTGAGGATGAAAGGCTGTACTGAGATAAACTTGGGTACCAATACCCTTTTGGAATGCTTTCCAGAATTGAGAGGTGAACTGGGTACCTCTGTCAGAGATAATGGATAATGGAGCACCGTGTAATCTAAATAACTCCTTGATATATATTTTGACGTAATCCTCGATTAAATTAGAGGTATGGACTGGAAGGAAATGAGCTGATTTGGTCATTATATCTACAATGACCCAACCTGAATCATGATGGTGTTGAGTACGTGGCAAACACATTATGAATTCCATGTTCACTTTTTCCCACTTCCAAGTAGGAATACAGAACTCCTGCATGGACTCACTAGGCTTCTGATGCTCTATCTTAACTTTCTGACATGTAGAGCACTTAGCCACAAACTCTACAACATCTCTCTGCATCCCACTCCACCAATAGATCTTTTGCAAGTCGCATTACATCTTTGTGGCCCTTGGATGATTAGAGTAGCGCTCACCATGTGCTTCTGCAAGAATTCATTGCCTTAAGTCATCTACATCTAGAACATAGAGACGACCCTAACAACACAATACCCCATCTCCCCCTTGGTAAAAAACCTCTACTTTTTGATCCTTGACTAACTCTTTTAACTTGACTAAACTAGTATCTCTATCTTGCTTTTCTTTTACCTCAGAAACTAGAGATGATTCAGAACTAGTCTGAACCCATATGTCACCCTCCTATGAATCGACTAAGTAAATGCATAGTCTGGCAAGATGATGGAATTCTTGAGCTAACTTCTTCTTACTATCCTTGACATGAGTATCACAACCCATAGACAGTCTACTGAGAGTGCCGGCCACTACATTGGCCTTGCCCGAATGATAAAGAACATCATATTGTAATCTTTCAAGAGCTCTAACCACCTTATCTAAATAAGATTAAAATCTTTCTGAGAAAAGATATACTAAAGGCTCTTATGATCAGTGAACACATCTACATGAAATCCGTACAAGTAATGCCTCCAAATCTCTAAGGCAAAGACTACGACTGGTAACTTAAGATCATGAGTAGGATAATTCTTCTCATGAGGTTTAAGCTGTCTAGAGGAGTAGGCTATGACCTTATCATGCTTCATGAGGTCACAACCCAAACCTACTCTGGATGTATCACAGTACACCACGAAACCATCTGAACCATCTGGAAGAGATAAGACTGGTGTTGAGGTGAGTCGAGTCTTCAACTTTTGAAAACTCTTCTCGTAAGGATCTGACCAATGAAACTTGACTTTCTTCTGGGTCAATATGGATGCAATAAACAAAAATCATTCAACAAACCATCTGTAATAGCCAGCCAAACCCAAGAAACTCTTGATATCTGATGGAGAGACAAGTTTGGGGTAGTTTCTTACTTCTTCACTCTTTTAAGGATCTATTCTAATGCCATCACCGAAAATGATATGAATAATAAATTCTACTGCCCTTAGTAAAAATTTGCATTTGCTGAATTTGGCAAACAACTAATGATTTCTGAGAGTTTAAAGTACAATTATGAGATGGTCTGCATGATCACCCTCACTATGGGAATAGACTAGAATATCATCTATGAAGACTATGATGCATATGTCCAAGTACTTCTTGCACACATGATTTATCAAGTCCATGAAAGTTTCTGGGGCATTGGTGAGGCCAAAGGACATAACTAGGAATTCAAAGTGACCATATTGAGTTTGGAAAGCTTTTTTCAGAATATCACATTCTCTAAATCTAAGCTGATGATAGCCTGATCTGAGGTCTATATCAGAGAAATAGTTGGCACCCTGAAGTTGGTAAAATAAGTCATCGATTCTGGTAAGTGGATACTTGTTCTAGACTATGCCTTTATTGAGTTGACGATAGTCTATGCACATTCTGAGAGAACTGTCATTCTTTCACATGAATAAGACTGGTGCACCCCACGGGGAAACACTGGATTTAATGAAACCCTTATCTAAGAGACCTTCAACTGCTCTTTTAATTCTCTAATTTCTACTGGTGCCATTCTGTATGGTAGAATAGATATAGGCTGAGTATCTGAAAGAAGATCAATACCAAAGTCTATTTCCCTTTTTGGAGGAATTCCTGGATGATCTTTGGGAAATACATCTTTAGAACTAGTGTCCTTAACATGAATGATATTATAGATACATCCCTTACATATCATTTTCCTTACCCAAAGGTAGGAAATAAGATGACCTCTGAAAGTGGATACACCACCCTTCAACTCTAGGACCGATTCATTTGGAAATTGAAACTGCACTATTCTATTTTTGCAGTCTACTGTGGCATAGCAGAAATAAAGCCAATCCATATTGAGAATGACATCAAAATCCGTTATCTCTAATTCAACTAAGTCTACTAAAGTGACTTTTTGAAATATCATAATTGAGTTGTTCCTGTATACCCGTCGGGCTACAATGGTTTTACCCAATAGGGTAGAGACTTAGAAGGGCTCTGCTAGAATTTCGGGACCAACTCCAAAATTGATTGTTATATAGGGAGTAACAAAATACAAAGAAGCTCCTGGATCTGGAAAAGCATAGACATGTACATAAAAGATCTATAATGTACCAGTAACTACATCAAGAGAATTTTCCTAATCTTGCTGGGATCGGAGAGCATAGAGTCTTTTTGGGCGTTTCCCAGTAGTAGCACTAGAAGTGGCACCCTTCTAATTTGGGCAATCGAACTGAGATGAGGAGCGGAGATGACTCTGATAACTTGACTAGGGTCAGTCTCTGACTCTATAGCCTGGCTTTCCACATTCGAAATAGACATCGCTACCAATTTTACAAGTACCCTTATGGTTCTTACCACAAATCTGACAAAGGGAATTTGTTCGGGCATTACTGACACTACCCTAAGACTTAGAGCCTAGCGCCCTATCTCTATTACTATCCCTAAACTTAGGAGATGAAGCACTAGCTAAAGAAGGAGTTGGAACTGACGGCTTAGGACAAAACTAAGAATGGTTTTGCTCCTTCTGATTTAGGTTGAGCAAAGTTGAAACTACTTGTCTTTGCTCTCTTATTCTGCTTCTCCCTCATCTTAATCTTTTGATCTTTCATTTGTTGAGCATGAGTCGTAAGCCTGGCTAAAGTCATGTTACTATTCAACATCATAGAACTACACTTGTTGACCACACTATTGTTCATCCCAGAAACAAACTTACTCATCTTAGCCCTGCTGTTTGCAACCACATGAGGGGCATATCTGGCTAATGGAGTAAACTTAAGAGAATATTTTTTCACCGTCATGTTGACCTGCCTGAGGTTGATGAATTCTAACACCCTAGCTTCTCTAAGCTTTAGGGGAAAGAACCACTCTAAGAATGTGTTGACAAACTCCTCCCACTCTTAGGCCCTGTATCATACGGCCTTTCTGACTTCCACTGCTTGTACCAAGTGTGAGCAACATCCTATAACTAATATGCAGATAGATCAACACTCTCACTAGGAGTAACCCCCGTGATGTCTATAACTTTTTGAACCTTATCGATAAATTCCTAAAGGTCCTCATTTGACTTAGACCCAAGAAAGGATGGAGGATTCATTAAGGTGAAATCCCGAATCCTGGCTGCACTAAATTAACCACTAGGTTGGTCAGAATGATAACTAGTCATTCATTTTGAGCGGTAACTGACTGAGCAAGAGTTGTGAATGCAGCTCTAAACCCTGCTTGAGAAACATGTTCGCCCAAAGGTTCTTCGGGCTGAGGGGCTGACTGATTCTCATATCTTCTTTTAGGTGGCATGTTCTATAGAAGAAAGGGAGAAATAGATTAGACTAAGGGATTTACTTAAGATTATACTCATTCGTACGACATGAATACTAAAAAAAGAGAAATTGTTCCTACAATATCTCATAGCCTCTTATACATAAATATAACGTGCAACACACCCATGCACAAGACTCTTAAGTCTACTGAAGTGACTTTTTGAAATATCATAATCGGGTAGTTCCTGTATACCCATCGGGCTACGATGATTTTACCCAATAGGGTAGAGACTTAAAAGGGCTCTGCTAGAATTTTGGGACTAACTCCAAAATTCATTGTTATATAGGGAGTAACAAAATAAAAAGAAGCTTCTAGATCTAGAAAAGCATAAACATGTACATAAAAGATCTGTAATGTACTAGTAGAACTATCTAGTTCTATTACTGAGACTGAATGACTGTATCTGACAGTCCTGATTAAGTTGGGGTCCAATCTATAACCCCAATTAGAAGGGTGTCAATATCGCGCCACTGGTAAGGACAAGCTGTGAGTGACCCTCATTTAATAGTGTCCCCTAAAAGAGAATAGTGGGACCCTTATATGATAGTATTTATCCACCTCATCAACCCTTATCTGACAATGTTGATGTCTCAACCTATACTGGCTACATAGTTTTGGAATGCAAGGATGACTTCTAAGAATCACACCCTCATCTGACAGTGTGTGTTCCCATCCCTGGGTTTACTCGATGCTAATTCCTACTCCCATCTGAATAGACACTGAACATGGATTACTAAACTGAACTGAATTAACTAAATTAGCTGAATTCCGTTGACTGATAGAATATTACTGTGATCTGATAACTGACTGAGATTACTAAGTTTTTTCTGAGTCATGAAACTGATTGAATTCTATTGAACCTGGCTTGACTGAGAGTATCTTGAAACATAACACTAATTCTCGAAACACAACTATATTTTTCGGATACAAGTACCCCCAAGACTATATGGAAGGAAACTTGACAAGGCAAGACATTCTTGACTACATGACTAACATCAACAATCCATAATACAATAATTAAAGACATTTCATGGCTATTTCATTATAATAGCTTGGTACGTGAATAAGATAGCATGTATACATAAAATAATTTCATATGGCTAACTCATGAGCAATCCGACAAATAATTTCAGTATATAAGAAATGCATGGAATTCATTTTGGATCACAATTAAGCTATAGTCCATAATTTCTATCCTCCTAATCATTTTATCAAACACCTTGCAAGCACCCTTAGGGCATAGGCCTAATCATCAGATTGACACATTATAAATAATTCAATTTATGGATTTCACTCACTTTCTAATGTAGTTTCATGAAAAACACATAAATATTCCAACTTGGGAATCATATAACAAGATAAATATAGTTCAAACTAACCCATAACATAAATATCATGATTCATAATTTAAAATAGGGTTCTTGAGCTTTATGGATGAAAGGAATCCATAAATCAACAAAATGCATACCTTAGTTCTTGATTTAGTAAAGAGTGATGGAGATATTTTCTTGAAGTTGAATTCACAATTGAAAGAAAATTGAGAAAAACTAGTATATTTTTAGTGAAGAATGGAGAAATCACGTGTTATTGGGTTTAAATAGGGATGGGAAATTGTAAAGCCCCAAAAAATGGGTCCCAGAGTGTCACACGGTGCTTGATGATACGAGTATCCCCAATCTAACCCTTTGAGCCATTTTCATTCAGTTCAACACAAATCAATGGGGTTTTCATAAATAACCCTCAAATATCAACAGAGTAATAATCATCCAAGAATAAAAGAATTTTAGAAAGATAACAAAATACGACTTATTAGTCAAATCCCAACATCTATACTAGTCTGACAAGCCCTAAGAAAATCAATAAAACCAGCGAGTCGCTGAGACATGCCCCAACTGACTCATACTTAGTTATCAAATGTAAACAATTCTGTGAAACCAACATCATACATCACGTCCTCGGAATGTGAGGACTCACCATAATAGAGGATGTAGAACAGCGTGCCCAAAGAATCACTCTCGAACCTAGAACTGAGCACCTGAACCTACATTCTGAGAAAATGCAGCCTACATCCGAAGATATGGGTTAGTACCATGGAAAGAAACCGAGTATATGGGGGTGTATGTAGTTGTATAAACATCATTATCATAAACATTTATAAGAAATATGCAGGATGTTTGAAAGACTCACATAGCCCGAAGAAAAACATCATAATCATGAGAGGATAAAATAAGTACAATAACACATGTGAGTCATCATATAATTTGTCAATCACTTTCAGTTCATCAAGAATATCAATTCTCATAATGTAAATTTCATTAAAATCTTTCGAAAGAATAACTTTCACAATTCCACTTTCAAATCTCTTCACCATTCACCATAGACACAAGGAAACACACACACACTGGGAGATCCTATAACTGACATAAACCTTGTGAGCTATATGGAGTCCAACGTACAACCCACATAGGGGAGTGTCGTCCTATCCTTGCCATCGGAGTAGGACTATCAATATCAAATCCACACAAACTAGTGATCACTATAAAATCAGCCTCAGGCTCAATCCTATGGGGGCACGTAGTTCAATGGAAGTAAGGTCGCTTTATAGCTCCCACTCGGTGCTAAATATTTCTTCCGGACTTAGCTCAGATCATTTCAAACACAATCCACAACAAAACAATTTCAGTAATATATAAATATACATCGGGAGCCATCATGCTTCCCATCTATCAAAATCAACCATGTTGTGGATTTCTTTCACACTCGAGCTCAAAACAACTCCATTAAGACCAAAAGGCCAAATCATTTAAAATATCTCAAATATTCAACATCAACGTGCTTATAACACATAGTTTCTAAAAAAACATAATTTCCATTGGGGATTCACGACCCAAATATCAAAATCATGATAAATATCGTTCAAGATTCATGCTTTATATCTCCACACATGTAAATTCATCTTTCAACATCATAAACATCAAGATTTCATAATAATCATCATAAGACATGGGTTCATGCTTCAAATTCGTAAAAATCAAATAAAAATCATGCCTTTGTAAAGAAAATTACTTTTGGGCAGAAGAATAAAAGAGAGTTCTTGTTGAAAAACTCCACATACCATGAATGATGAAATTTAGATCGATAATCATTTTTGTGATGTTAATCGTGCCTTTGAATGAGGGTTCTTGGAGTTCTTGAACTAGGAACTTAGAATCTTGAATAAATTTGCAGAATTAATGGTGAACTTTGGAGGTTCTTGAAGTTGGATGTAGGAGCTTAGGATTTTCTTTTTGAGGGAATTTGATGAAATATAACATATAATGCTTCTAATAGGCTTTAATATAGGGTTTGGACGGATTTTGGGTAGGGAAAATGACCAAAACGCCCCTAAAAATCAAAAAAAAAAATTGAATTTGTCCTTTGGTGGACTGTTTTGTTAGTCTGAAGTAGATCAACCATAATGTTTTACTACGATATCCAAATTGGATAAAACCAATTTCATTAGAAAGAGGACTCTCATATATTTTCGTTGGTATATAGCATATCACCTAGATCATCATGTTCGACGAGTTATGATCATTTGAAGTTGACCCAAAAATTCATTTTTGATAGACTGAAGTAGATCGACCATAACTTTTTGATTCGATAGACAAATTGGATGAAACAAATTTCATTGGAAAGAGGACTCACAGATATTTCTGTTGATATATAGTAGATCACCCAGATCATTATTTACAAGGAGTTATGATCATTTAAATTTGGAGAAAAAATACGCCAGGCCTCAGTTCTTTTGCTGCACGTTTTACTGTTCACTACTATTCACGGTTCGATCGAAATGTTCATAACTCGTCACTCAGGTGTCTGTTTTGGATGATACACAATTTTTGGAAAGCGTATTCGATACTCTACGCAATGGTGGGTCATAATCTAACACATTCCGCATGAAAAATTTATAATTCATTCTAGAAGATAGAACCCAACACATTTACGCACAAAATTTCAACGAAAAATTTCCCGGAGTATTACATCATCCCCCCTTGGAAAAATTCATCCTCGAATGAAGCTAGACATGCCATTATTATATAGGGAATAGAGCATACAGCTGAAACCTTTTGTTGGACTCATCACCACATCGTTTCTCACTCCGAATGCAACATAGAATGCATAAATTCAAGAGACTACAGCTGAACACATATTTAATGACAGCTGAACTGCTGCAACTTTTATCAAAAGTGAATGATTTAGGAAAGAACGGTACCTTCGGCTTGATTGGAGTTCGCAGAAAATAGGTGCGGGTACTTGGATCGCTTATCCGCCTCAGCTTCCCAAGATGCACCCTCAACAGATTGGTTTCGCCACAACACCTTGACCAAGGGAACTTCTTTGTTCCTTAGTCTTCGGACACTGAAATCAAGAATCTCAACAGGAATCTCATCAAAAGAAAGATTTTCTTGAATGTCAGCACTCACAGAGGAATCCCTTACCACAAAATCACAAATATGCTTTCTAAGCATGGAGACATGGAATATTGGATGAACATAGGATAACTCGGAAGGTAACTTGACCTCATAAGCTACCTTACCAACAAGGCAAAGAATTTTGTAAGGACCAACATAACGGGGACTAAGCTTCCCCTTCTTTCCAAATCTCTTCACCCCCCCTCATGGGTAAAATTTTCAAATACACTAGGTCACCAACTTCAAACTCAAGGTCTCTCCTTCAAACATTCGCATATGACTTCTGATGACTCTGTACAGTTTTCAACCTTTCCCTAATAAAATTAACTTTTTCCATAGCCTCAAATACCGAATTAGGACCACTCATAGTCGCTTTACCCACCTCGAACTAACCTATGGGTGATCTACACTTCCTCCCATATAAGGCTTCAAACGAAGCCATGCCAATACTAGAGTGGAAACTATTATTGTAAGCAAACTCTATCAATGGTAAGTGATTATCCCAACTTCCCTTAAAGTCAAGTGCACAAGCTCTCAACATATCCTCTAAGGTCTGGATGGTCCGCTCAGCCTGACCATTAGTCCGCGGATGAAAAGCAAAACTCAAATGCACTTGGGTACCAAGACCCTTCTAAAAAGCTTTCCAAACTTGCAAAGTGAACTGAGTACCCCTATCTGAAATGATAGACAAGGGAACTCCATACAGTCTGACTAGCTATTGGATATACAATCTAGCATAATCTTCAGCAGTATATAAAGTATGAACAGGCAAGAAATGAGCAGACTTAGTCAACCTATCAACCACAACCCAAATAGAATCATGATGGCGTTGGGAAGGAGGTAAACCAATCACGAAGTTCATATTTTTCTCTTACCACTTCCAGGTGGGAATACTAAAATCTTGCATCATACCACCAGGTCTTTGGTGTTCAACCTTAACCTGTTGGCATGTTGTACACTTAGCTACAAACGTTGCTATATTTTTCTTCATGCCACTCCACCAATAGATTTTCTGCAAGTCTCGGTATATTTTGGTGGCACTAGGATGAATAGAATATTGCGCCCCGTGCGCTTCACCCATAATCCTTTGTCTCAGATCATCAATATTTAGGACACACAAGCAACCTTGCAATCTCAACACACCATCTCCCCCTTTGGAGAAAACCTCTACTTTTTGGTCCTTGACTGACTCCTTCAGTCTGACCAAACTAGCATCTAAGTATTGCTTTTCCTTTATTTCTGAAACCAAGGAGGATTCGAAACTACTCTGAACCCCTAACTAACTTCAGCAGAGTCAAACAACCTAACCCCCAATCTAGCCAAATAATGTACATCACGAGCAAACTCTTTCTTACCTTCTACCCCATGCAAAATACTACCCATGGACACTCTACTTAGGGCATCCGCCACAACATTGGCCTTTCCTTGATGGTACAGCACACTCAAATCATAGTCCTTTAACAATTCTAACCATCGTCTCTGCCTAAGATTTAATTCTCTCTGGGTCAACACATACTGCAGACTCTTATGATCAGTGAAAACATCAACAAGGACTCTATACAATTAGTGTCTCCAGATTTTTAAAGCAAACACAACAGCAACCAACTCAAGGTCATGGGTGGAGTAATTTTTCTCATGCGTTTTCAACTATCTAGAAGCATAAGCTATCACCTTACCCATCTGCATTAATACGCAACCCAACCCAACTCTAGAAGCATCATAGTACACCACAAAACCATCAACACCATCAAGCAAAGTCAAAATAGGGGATGAAGTGAGTCAAGTCTTCAACTCCTGAAAACTTTTCTCACAAGATTTAGACCACAAGAACTTCACTTTCTTTTGGGTTAATCGAGTCATAGGAGACGCTATAGAGGAGAAACCCTCAATAAAATGGCGGTAATAGCCAGCTAAACCCAAGAAACTTAGGATATCATTCAGAGAAATATGTTTAGGCCAATTTCTAACAGCTTCAGTCTGTTGGGGATCAACTCAAATACCCTCAGAAGAAATGATATGACCCAGAAAAGCAACTGACCTTAGCCAAAACTCACACTTACTAAACTCGGCGAACAACTTGTGATCTCTAAGGGTTTGCAAGACAGTTCGGAGATGATCAGAATGTTCATCCTCACTACGGGAGTACACCCGTATATCATCAATGAATACTATGACAAAGATATCCAGATATGGTCTAAACACTCAATTTATGAGATCCATAAAAGCTGCTGGGGCATTAGTTAACTCGAAAGACATAACAAAAAACTCAAAATGGCCATAACAAGTTTTTGGGATGTCACACTCCCTAACTTTGAGTTGATGATAGCTGGAACGAAGGTCTATCTTTGAAAAACAACTTGCACCTTGCAATTAGTTAAGCAAATCATCTATTCTCGGAAGGGGTTACTTATTTTTTATGGTGACTTTATTCAGTTGGCGGTAATCAATACACATACGCAAAGAGCCATCTTTCTTTCTCACAAACAACACAGGAGAACCCCAAGCAGAAACACTGGGCCTTATGAAACCCTTATCTAGTAGATCTTTGAGTTGCTCTTTCAACTCCTTAAGTTCTTCAGGGGCCATATGGTAAGGAAGAATAGAAATGGGCTGAGTATCGAGAAGAAGATCAATCCTGAACGCTATCTCTCTATTAGCAGGTATCCCTGGGAGATCATCTGGAAAGACATCAGAAAACTCATTGATGATGTTAACAGACTGGAGAGTTGGAGTCTCAGACTTAGTGTCTTTGACTCTAACCCAATGGTAAATACACCCTTTGGAAATAAGTTTTCTAGCTTTGAGGTAAGAGATAAAATAACTCTTGGCTGACAAAAAATTCGCAGACCACTCAAACACGGATGCACCTGGAAATTGAAACTTGACTACTCAGGTCTAACAATCAATAGAGGCATAAGAAGAATACAGCCTATCCATACCCACAATTATATCAAAATCTACCATGTCGAACTCAATCAGATCAGCCAACAAGACTCTATGAAGAACGGTAATAGGACACTTTTTATACACTTTCTAGGCAATAATCGAATCACACACTGGGGTAGAAACTAGGATAGGCTCAGGAATAATCTCAGGAATCATTTCAAAATTCACAGCAATCAAAGGTGTAACATATGAGCCCTATGTTATTTCTAACTCTCTAACCCATGTCACCATACCAAAAATAACCTCTCTTCTCACCCCAACACTCACCCGAATGAGCCCTACCATACTTAGGACACAGGGGACGATTTGGCTTACTGCCAGTACTTTACTAGGACCTGGATGTATATGACCTGCTACCTTGCTCCTGCCTACCTCTATGCATGGGAGCACTAGCAGACGATGGTGCTGGCATAGATAAATGATCCTGATACTAAGGGTCACTCCCTCCCTGTGATCTAGTCTGACCTTGTCTGTGTTGTTCAGACCTAGCTCTCTTATTCCCTTTTATTCTATCTCTGTCGTTAATATTGTATGCCTCAATCTGTTGGGCATGAGTCATCAGCCTAGAAAGATTCATCTCTCTATTCAGCATAGCAGACCTACACTCCTTAACCACATAACTAGACACTCCAGTCACAAACTTACTCATACTAGCCCGATTATCAGCCACTAAGTCAGGAGCATACTTGGCCAACTGATTAAACTTTAGACAGTACTCCCTAACAGTCATAGAGCCCTATCATAGGTTCATAAACTCTTTCACCTTTATCTCCCTCATCTCGAAAGGGAAAAACTTATCCAGGAATGCATCCTGGAACTCTTGCCAAGTTATAGGGATAGCTCCCTCACCTCTACCTTTCCTCTAAACAATAACCCAGTCATAAGCAAGGTCTTTCAACCTATACACAGCCAACTCCACACTATATTCCTTAGATACATGCATCACCTGAGTAATCTTCTGCACATCCTCTAAAAACAACTGTTGATCAGCATCAGACTTAGACCCATAGAATTCCAATGGATTCATCCGCATGAAGTCACGGATCCTGGCAGCAGCTGAATCACCTCCCTACTGCTGTGAAGATGGGGCCGGGTTGGCCTGAACATTTACAGTAAAATCTTAGGCCAGCGCCTGAAAGGCTGCCCAAAATTCAACATGAGATATGTTATCTTTCAATAGGTCAGCGGGTTGAGGTTGCTGACCATCATTATTTCTTCTCGCTCAATGTGGAGGCATATTTTTTAAACAAGAGAGCACGAATCAATAGCAGGGAGAGATGCTCTAAGAACGATAGACTTCTAAAAGAAAGAATCATACTTTTTTCTACAATATCTTGTAGCCTCCTGCTCATAGATGTGGCATGCTACACACCGATAATTAAGACTCTACTTAATACGGCTTGTCAGACTCCCTAGGACACCTTAAAACCTTAGGCTCTGATACCAAGTTTGTAACGCCCTAGAAAACGGGTTCCGGAGCATCACACGGTGCTTGACGCTATGAGAAGCCCCAAGCTAACCCTTTGAGCCATTTTCATTCAGTCAACATAAATAAATGGGGTTTCCATAAATAACCCCCACATATCAACAGAGTAATCATCATCCCAGAATAAAAGAATTTCAGAAAGATAACAAAATACGACTTATTAGTCAAATCCCAACATCTATACTAGTCTGACAAGCCTCTAAGAAAATTAATAAAACCAGCGAGCAATTGAGACATGCCTCAACTGACTTATACTCAGTTATCAAATGTAAATAATTTCGTGCAACCAATATCAGACATCACATCCTCGGAACATGAGGACTCACCACAACAGAGGATGTAGAACAGCGTGCCTGAAAAATCACTGTCAAACCTAAAACTGAGCGTCTGAACCTATATTTCGATAAAATGCAGCCCACATCCGAAGATGTGGGTTAGTACCAAGGAAAGAAACCGAGTATATAGGGGTGCATACAGTTGTATAAACATCATCATCATAAATATTTATAAGAAATATGCAGGATGTTTGAAAGACTAACATAGCCCGAAGAAAATCACCATAATCATGAGATGATGAAATAAGTACAATAACACATGTGAGTCATCATATAATTTGTCAATCACTTTCAGTTCATCAAGAATATCAATTCTCATAATGTAAATATCATTTAAATCTTTTGAAAGAATAAATTTTACAATTCCACTTTCAAATCACTTCACCATTCACCATAGACACAAGGAAACACACACGCACTGGGAGATCATATAACCGACATAAACCATATGAGCTACATGGAGTCCAACGTACAACCCACGTTGGGGAGTGCCGTCCTATCCTTGCCATCAGAGTAGGACTATCACTATCAAATCCACACAAACTAGTGATCACTATAAAATTAGCCTCAGGCTCACTCCTATGGGGGCATGTAGTTCAAGGAAAGTAAGGTCACTTTATACCTCCCACTCGGTGCTAAAGATTTCTTCTGGACTTAGCTTAGATCATTTCAAAGACAATCCACAATAAAACAATTTTAGTAATATATAAATATACATCGGGAGCCATCATGCTTCCCATCTATCAAAATCAACCACATTGTGGATTTCTTTCACACTCGAGTTCAAAACAACTCCATTCAGACCAAAAGGTCAAATCATTTAAAATATCTCAAATATTCAACATCAACGTGCTTATAACACATACTTTCTAAAAAAAACACAATTTCCATTGGGGATTCACGAGCCAAATATCAAAATCATGTAAATATCGTTCAAGATTTATGTTTTATATCTCCACACATGTAAATTCATCTTTCAAAATCATAAACATCAAGATTTCATAATAATCATCATAAGATATGTGTTCATGCTTCAAATTCATGAAAATCAAATAAAAATCATGCCTTTGTAAAGAAAATTACTTTTGGGCAGAAGAACGAAAGAGAGTTCTTGTTGAAAAACTCCACATATCTTGAATGATGAACTTTAGATCGATAATCATTTTTGATATGTTAATCGTGCCTTTGAATGATGGTTCTTGGAGTTCTTGAACTAGGAACTTGGAATCTTGAATAAATTTGCAGAATTAATAGTGAACTTTGGAGGTTCTTGAAGTTGGATGTAGGAGCTTAGGGTTTTCTTTATGAGGGAATTTGATGAAATATAACATATAATGCTTCTAATATTCTTTAATATAGGGTTTGGACGGATTTTGGGTGAGGGAAAATGACTAAAATGCCCCTAAAAATAAAAAAATTTTCGAATCTGTCCTTTGATGGACTATTTTAATAGTCTGAAGTAGATCAACCATAATGTTTTACTCTGATATCCAAATTGGATGAAACCAATTTCATTAGAAAGAGGACTCTCATATATTTCCGTTGATATATAGCATCTCTCCCAGATCATTGTGTACGAGAAGTTATGATCATTTAAAGTTGACCCAAAAATTTGCTTTTGATAGGCTGAAGTAGATCGACCATAATATTTTGATTCGATCGAAAAATTGGATGAAACTAACTTCATTGGAAAGAGGACTTGTAGATATTTCCGTTAATATATAGTAGATCACCCAGATCATTATGTAGAAGGAGTTATCATATTTTAAAGTTGGAGCAAAAATACGCTAGGCCTCAATACTTTTTCCTGCACGTTTTACTGTTCACTACTATTCACGATTCGATCGAAATGTTCATAACTCGTCACTCGGGTGTTTATTTTAGATGATCCACATATCATTGTAAATCTTATTCGATACTCTACGCAATGGTGGGTCATAATCTAAGACATTCCATATGAAAAATTTATAATTCATTCTAGAAGATAGAACCAACACGTTTACGCACAAAATTTCAACAGAAAATTTCTTGATGTTTTACAAAAATTGACCATTTTAACCCTAGTCACATCTTTTAAATTTAGTGAAATTTTCCCAAATTGGACCCATGGCGCGACGCGGCGTTATCGTGCCGTGTCACTGAAATTTGACAACTGAGAAATTGAGAGATGGCATGATGCAGAGCCATCGCGTTGCACTTCATTTGCAACCTGGAAGTTTGGTGTGATAAGCCACTACAGAGGACCCCTACTGGAATTTGACAATTGCCATTTTATCCTACGGCGCGGTGTGCGATTGACTAATATGGCGGTGTTTTACGATGGAAACTTGAAATAGTCATAACTTTTTATCCGGTTATCGGATTTGGACGAATCTTATATCGATGGAAAGCTTATTTAATTTCCCACTTGACCAAAAGTGAAAATCTTACAAATTACTTCATGGAATAAACATCTTTCAATTTAGAAGATAATACTAGACTTTCTTAGGAAAAAATTAGCTAGGAAATTTGGGGTATTACAAATCCCTTCTTTTATAGACCTGCATTTGATCCAAAATCTCCTAAGATTTTTAATGTAAAATTGAGTAAGTAAGGATTTTAAGAAATAATAGGAGACAAAGGTGAAATTGATGCCCCAAAATCTAGTTATTAGCATGTTCAAATGTTGTGGTTGGGAATAGCAAAAATTATTTGAAAAAGTTCTAAATTTTATCCCCAATGTGTTACAATGAACCATTTTTTGCCATGGCCCTTCCTGGATATTGTGCACCTCAACAAATGAAAATCACTTAAGTTGACGGTTGCTATCATAGGAGTGCGTAGTGTAATATGGATGAAAAAAAGGGAAAAATCAAAAAAGTGGTATAATCCCACCATAGTGTTATTAATTAAGCTTAATGAGATAGGTTGAAATCAAAAAATAAGTTAGACAAAATTTATGTAATTTGGTTGTTAGAGAGTGGCTTAATTGAAAAAATAGTCATGTATTGAAGCGCTTAGGGAGGATAGTCACTATTCTAAAATAGTTCCTACCCGCCCTTAGCCTTTATTACAACACAAAAAAGACCTATTTGATCCTATGCCTTACATTCGATATTAATGGAGTACTATACTAGGGTCAAGGATATGGTTCATTATGTGTAACTTTTGAATTCCTTGTGAGAGTGAGTGTAACTTGATATTGTACCCATTTTGTTATGCATTGCATTATTGTTAGTAATATTGGGTAACTCTCTTATGGTGAGGGGCACATGTTTTGATGAATGTAAGTGATTCATTTGATATCCTTGATTGATAAATATGCATGAGTATGCCACTATGTAATACCCCATACTTTTTCCTAGCTAATTTCATCTCAAGACCGTCTAGTATTAGTTTCTAAATTGAATGATGGTTATTCCTTGAGGAATTGTCAAGATTTTCACTTTTTGTCATGTGGAAAATTTAATAAGCTTTCCATCGAAATAAGATTTGGCCAAATCCAATAGCTGGATCAGAAGTTACGACTATTTCAACTTCCCATCGTGAAACAACGCTATTAATCTGTGGCGCGGAGGAAATGGCATTTGGAAAATTCTAGTAGGGATCCGTGATTATGGAACATTGTGCTAGGGCCCAAATTCAGAATTCTCTTTTTCCAGTGTCTTAGCACGATTTACTCCGTGTCACACCAATGTTCTAAGTCGTAAAAGAAGGAGCAATGCAATGGCTCCGTGTCACTCCATCCCTCAATTTCCCAATTGTCAAATTCTAGTGACAAGCACGATAGCGCCGTGTCGCGCCAGGGGTTTAATTCGGGAAAAATTTACTAAAATTAAATGATGCGTCTAGGATTAAAAGGGTCAAATTCCCACCCTTATTTAAGCCTTTTAACACATGATTCAACCACTTTTCACCCAAAATACACTCTCTTCTCTCAAAAACCTCTCAAGAACAAGCTAGGATTTTCATAGAAGATCTAATTCCAAGAAAGTTTTACCGTCAATCTTCATGAAATCATGAACCAAGTTATGCATAGTGTTCATTCATGGACTCATTTCATCCATGAAGCCCAAGAATCCCCTTTTTAAATTCAAATTAATGGATTTTCTTATGAATTTCATAATTGGGCTACTCTTGTTTATGTGAATGATGAGAAATTAAATTCTACTCCATGTTGGGAGATAAATTCTATGTGGGTTAGAGTATTATAGATATAGACTCATGCAAACCTATGACTAAAACCTTGAATGATGAAATTAGAATTGAACCATGATGTTTAATTATTGTACAGTAATGTTTACATGTACCATGCCTACAATATGTTTGATTAAATGCCTATATGAAAGAAAAGTGCCTAACTACCATGATACCATGAAATCCCCATGTATGTACAAGTTATGCCTATCACATGTTTTGATGATATTCTTCTATAAATGTATTATGGATTATGATGTTAATTATATGTTCAAGTAAGTTATGCTTGGTCAGTTTTCTTCCATCAATTCCTGGGGGTATTCATACCCAAAACATTAGCTGTGCGCCTAGATTCATGTCATGTTTTCACGATACTCTCAGTCATGCTATGAATTCTTAGACTTCAGACAGTCTTATGACTCAGAAAATCTCCTTGATCTCATGAACTCAATCAGTTATTAGAGATCATTAGTATTCTATCAGTTAATGAAATTCCGTAACTCAGCCCATGTTTAATTTAGTAAATCATGATTCAGAGTCTATTCAGATGGGAGTTAGAATTAGCACCGAGTGAACCCAAAGATGGGAACACATACTATTAGATGAGGGTGTGATTATTAGAAGTCATCCTTGCATTCCAAAACTATGTAGCCAACATAGGTTGAGGCATCAACACTGTCCAATGAGGATTGATGAGGGACCCACCATCAGATGAGGGTTAGATAAGGGCCCTACCATTCTTTTATAGGGACAATATTAGATGAGGGTTGCCCACAGCTTGTCGTTACTAGTGGCGCGGTATTGACACCCTTGTAATTGGGGTTATAGATTGGACCCCAACTCAGCCATAATGGTATATTAAGGGCATGCTGGTTAGATAACTACTTCCCACAGATTCATGTTACAGAATCAGGACTATCAGATAGAGTCAATCAATCAATCTTAGTAATAGAACTCAGATAGTTCTTTAAATTTTAGGACTGTCAGATTCTGTCAACTTAGATACAGTACGAAACTCATATAGTTCCACCAGATTTAGGTCTGTCAGATATAGTCACTCATGTTATTAGTTATATTCAGAATCAGTAATTATGTTATCACAGTATTAGTGTCAATTGTTATTTCTCATGCATGTATTCTCACGCTCATGATAGTTAGTCCGTTATTATTATTTTTCATTCATATGAACCCCATGCATTCATCCTACCTCACATGCATACCAGTACATTCAAAGTACTAACGAATTTATGCTATGGTGTCTTATACCATAGGTTCAGAGACATTAGCTCCAGAGTAACAGTAGATTCCAGATATCCACAGATAAAGTTACAAGTGAGTCCTCATGTTTTGAGGAGATGATTATTTCCCTATTATCTAATTAATCAGTTTATTAGTGGGAGTTAGTTGGGGACATGTCCCATCAACTCCTTACTCAGACAATTTAGTCAGTTAGAGGCTTTCTAGATTTTTATGTTTCAGACTTTAGTATGTTTAGTTTTATTTTGGGTATTCTATTACCCCACATAGATGATACATCATTCAGATCATGTTCAGTATTGAACCTTATGGCCTTGCAGTTCATGTTTCTACATTATAAAGTATTTTATGCAGTATACAGGTACAGATATTAGTCAAGGATTAGCTTGTGGTCCTTTGGGTTTATGGGAATTGTGTAGCATTCTAGGCACTAGATTTAGGGCGTTACACACTAGTGGAGTTAATTCAGGAGGATAGGATGTTTTGACGTAGGATTCGTGAGCTATCAACTGTGTATGTAACATGCTTAGTGTAGAAACTAGCAATTTGTGTAGTCATTGTAGTACTAGCGTGAGCGTCTTTGTTTTAGTAGAAATGTGAAGTCAACTCAGCTTTTGATTCTTAGTGTAAAGAGTTGTTCGACGACGAACAAGGGTTTAAGTGTGGGGTGATGATCTGAGATAGTTTTATACATTTCTGTGCCATTATTCTAGCTTATTTTTGCCTAGTTCAGAGGGTAATTTGTGTGATTAACGTATTAATATTGTTGTAAATAAGTATTTAAGTGTCCAAGGATGTGATTACAATGTTACAAGTGTTTTTCAAACAAGTTTGTACTTAATTGAGTAATTTAGAGTTTAATTAAGAAAACTAGTGTTACTAGCATGAGCTAGGTATCGTTCTAGTTGGTATCGGTGGATTCTAGAGTGTTAAATAAGTTCTATATGGTTTTAACATGTAACTATGTGTGGAACCACTTGCTAACATGTTCAACATTCGATTATAATGAGCCAAGAGTCAACAATAAGCTTAAGCATGCTTGAGTTTCTGGCGTGTTGTTTTTGACGTATTATTCTATTGAACTCTAATCCATGGTATTTGATGTTTTAGGATGCTTTTTGATTTAATTATGGTGAAAACCGGATGTTAAACGTGCTAATAATTAAAGTCAAAACAACACCAAAGGCTTGGATGGAAGGAATGACGTTAAAACACTTAACCAAATATTTGGGTGCAATTTCCAGTGGCTTCCCCCGATTACCACGCGACACAGGCTCCATAGAGTGCTACCTTGACTTAGAAAATATTTGGATATTCAATTCTATTAGAGGCTTGTGATATGCCTGGGACGCGGGCTTTGTTTTGGTGCATCCATGCGGGCGTCACGCCTTTCCTTCCCCCGCTCCAATTATTGACAAATTCCACTTATAGATAGATAAGGGATTAACATACTATAATATAATATATTTCCTATGTTGTTAGGTAGCTTATGAACATGGGAATCTTGACATCTCTTAGTCACATGAGGATTAGGGTTAAACTATAATATATACACACTTTGCACACATTGTTGTCATTCTGGGACACGTTAGTTACGTCGTGGATTATTTTTGTGGAGGTTGCCTCTACTTTTTTAGATTTTAATTTTTTCCTTAATTCGATTTTAATTATATCAAAAATATGTATTCAATTATTTGGATCGTGATTATGAATATTATTGGCTAAAACTCCCTTTCCATGGTTAAAGCCATGAACATGACTACTATTGTTTTGGATTATTTTTTTTGGATTTCTTATCATATTTGGTTGTTTATTTATTCCTATTTTAATTATTTTGTGGATTGATCACCCTTAAAATACACATATTTTGAACTTTTGATCTTGGGAGGGAGAATAGAAGGATAGAACTTGGGGATAGACAAAGCAGGGTTTGTATTCTCTTATAAAATAAGGAATTCAATTAGCGTCTAGGACATGGATGTACTTTAATGCCTTACTTATTTCAAACGTAGGATGATAGCCTTAAAACACTTAATTGGATTATTTCATCCCTGCTCTCCGATGTAGTTGTAATGTTCATATTAGGTAAATGGTTAGAGGTCGGGAGACCATGATTATGCAGTTAACCCTATGGATCAACAAGCAAGATCAGCAAGGTAACGAATGAAATTCAATAACATGGTATAATTGTTCGAAGTGATTTAACCGTGTGTTTTATTCTATTTATTGTTTTAAGACTTTACTTTCCGTATTGTTTACTTTACTTTAAATTTACAATTTCTAAACTCTCTATTTGTTTACTCTTGCACTGAATTAATCTAAACTGTGAACTAGAATCGAATCGTTGTTTAACCAAGTCCCAGTGGGATCGATACTTGGCTTTCATTAGGCCACTTTACTGCTTGATAGACCACGTACACTTGTGTGTGTGCTTGGGCGCTGTAAGACCCCCACAACCATTCCATCAAAAGTTTAAAATGCCTAAGAAAGATGCATGTTTTAAGAAGTTCTTTGACATATTCATATAACTTAATATAAGCCTCAAATTGTTAAAAGCTTTGCAAGGTATTCCTAAGTACAATAAGTACCTGAAGGATGTGGTGACCAATGATGTGCTATAGAAATATAGCACTTTTTTGGCTTAAAATGAGGAAAATAGGAAATTTTCTTAGGCCTTTTTGTTAGTCATGGTCCATTTTGGGTATGTATTGTAGGAAACCATGATTTGAATGATAAGTTTGTGAAAATGGTGAAAAAGATCTTTTTGGCCAATTTTGAAGTGATTATGGATGATTGGATATTTCCAGCTTGATCATGATCAATGAATGTTTGACATTTGAAGTAGAGCTGAAAAACTGATTCCCACCACCTACTAAGTCAACCTACGGACCATAGGTAGACAAAGCGAATATCAGAAAGTCCAAAATCCTGAGAACTAACTTGCAGGAATTTTCCCGTTCGGTACATGCGATTGGTACCTGAATCTAGAGTAGACCGCAGGTACAACCTACGGCCAGGACCAAAATGTAAGTACTGGATATGGGTAGTCACCGACCATGTTTTCTCCTATTTCATTTGGTCTTAGTTTATAGGATTGTTTTTTGTACTATAAATACCCCTTATGAACTTTTTAGTAGAGGTTCAACACATTTAACACTTATAAATATATTTTGATTTCAAGATCCAGCTTTGATCTTGGGATTCCATTGTATTGACTTTATTTGATTATTAACTATATGATTGTTTCTTTTCTCTCATCCTATCATTGTTATTTCATCTTTTATTGCTAACATAATTACTATTGATTTCTTCACAATCATGAGTGGCTAAAACCTATAACTAGGGTTGTGGAAACCCAGGCAAATTGACGAAGAAGAAACAAATACCCATGGCATGCATTGATTTATCTTTGATATGATTGATGTGTTAGTGGTTGTACACATTAGGATTCCACCTAGATATTACTACTTTCTCTAACAAAGGGGTAGTAACTAGGAAAAGATAAAGAGAACAATAATTTGGGGAGTTAATAGTCGATTCATTGCAGCACAATGGTATATGTGAATGATTATTATCCTTTCTTTAATTAGTTAACTAGGACCAGGGTAAGGGTTAGTAACACGACACACTATGAAGCAATAGGTGAAGGGTGAAATCCTCATGCTTGTCCAAAAGACGGTAGGATGTACATAACTTATCATTTCTGCATACAAGGTATTGAGTTGGTTCAACAACTTACATAAACCTACAAAATTGAGATGCCAGGGGGAACAAAATCCCAGTGTTCACTTACGACTGATTTTCATCCAAGTTAATATTGTTCTATGTTTGAGAGTACTACAAACAAATCCCCTTATTTACTTTCTTGTTTTTCCCATAGACTGTAGCCATTAAGATCTGTTAAATTAGGTGTTCCCTTGGGATTCAACCCTAACTATAGGTTGGTTACTATATCGTGACAGTTACCGTACCATCATCTAAAAGGAGGTATTGCTTGGACATCCTCAAGAAATTGGCATCATTGTCGGTTACCAAAATGTTAATTTATGGATTGAGGTTTTTGCAGTTTTTGGGTTTTTAATTTTTATTTTTTTTCTTAGTTGGGAATACGCAGGTGTATGCCTGCCACACGGAGTAGAGGTAATCCCTTAATCCTAATGAATCTGAATCTAGAGAGGATCCTACCAATAATTCGTAGGATATCTAAGATAAAGAGAGGTGAAAATCCTTAAGGGGTTCATGATTTTATGCCTCCTACCAAAGTGGTAAAAGATATTGTGGATTGTCAGAGTGGTAAGCTTTTAGCTTTAACTGATACTAAAAGCAAAAGAATGGAAGAAGCTCAAAGGATAGCAAGGGATGGAGATCTAGTTGAACAGAGACAAGTTGTGGACCACCAAGCAGCACTCTATGGGAAACAAAATAGAGCTAAAGGCACCCATATTCAAGGTATCCCTGCATATCAGTATGTGCAACCATATATAGATGATGAGGAAGATATGGGGTATGTTGAACCGATAGAGAATGGAGCCATAGTACCTTATGTTTTTCCCCCAGGCATCAAATTAGACATTATTAGTGCCATAATCTAACTGCTAAATTTGAAGTGTGTGTTTGCATGATTGAATACTGATGAAGCAAACTTGCACCTTGCGAATTTCCTTGGGATCTGTAACACGTATATGAATCCAATGGTAAATTAGGAATAACTTAGACTAAAGTCTTTCCCGCTCTCAATTACAGAAGAAGCATCTTTATGGTTAGAAGAATTACCAAGAGGCTCTATTATGACTTGGAACGAGTTGTGCAGGCAATTCTTAAACAAGTTCTTTCCTCTATTAAGGATGTTGCAGCTGAAAGATGAGATATATAATTTTAGGCATCTACAGTTAGAATCCACGTATGAGGCTTAGTTCAGGTTTAAAATGAAGCTGAACTTGGTGCCCCATCATTAGTATTCAGGGAAAGGCTTATCGAAGATATTCTACAGAGCCCTAAACATCAACTCCATACATATGGAAGACACCATCTCTAGAGGTGATTTCATGAGACTATGTTGGGAGGTAGCTTCAGAGATGTTAGATACGATCTCACTCACTAAGTAAGGATGGAAAGATCGGGAGGTTAAGATAGGATCTGGTATTTGTGCTATTAGTGCCTCTTATGACCAAAGGCCAGTTGATGATGTAGTAGCACAAGAAATTGGATTACTAAGGACTAATTTAGGGGTGCTAGCAAAGTAGTTTTTAACAATAAATTCTGAGAAATTTAATATGGTACCACCATAGGGGTCTGCTTCTAAAGCATCTGAGTCTGAATTGGAAGAGGAAACTAATTACTTGGATTGCCAGATGGCAGGTTTCTAAGACCAATGGCAAGGGAACCAATGTCAAAACTATTATGATAAGTATAGAGACCACAACAGAGAGAGAGAGAGTGTAGTTCCTAGAGGAAAAAAGATAACTATAGAGAGAAGGGAGACAGATATATTCCACCTGTAAGATCCGATGCAAAATTTAAAATGGAAGAGATGATGGATAAATTTTTAAAGGGTCAGGAAAATTAGGAGACTAGACTTAAAAAGATTAAGCTTGATATTTTAGGATTGACCCAGAAGGTCAAGTCACAAACCACTGCTATCAAGCATTAGAGCACCAGTTTGGGCAGATGCCAACAACTTTAAACTAAAGGCATCCAGGTACACTTCGGAGCAGCACAGTGCAAAATCCAAAAACTGACGGTCAGGTACTTGCTATTACAACGAGGAGTGGTATCACTATTTTGATCCCCCACTACCTACTGCTAAAGTTGTTAAGGATGAGACACCTACTGCTGAGTCTAAGAAGGTAACAGAAGATAGGGATATAATTGCTAAAGACAAAGGTAAGGATCTGAGCATTGAGCCAGAGGTAAGACAAATTTTGAGACCACCCCTAAATTTTCCTCAGTGACTGATGCAGACAAAAGAGGAAGGTAAGCTTAACCAATTTATTGATATGCTGAAGTAGTTGAGCCTAAACATACCTCTTTTTGAGGTATTAGAGAAAATGTCTAGATACGCCAAGTTCATAAAACAGTTAGTCACAAGAAAGAAAGGAATTAATTTTGTGGATGGTGAGGTAATGCAGCATTCCATTGCAGTCATGACTAGGTCCTTGGTGTTGAAAAAGGGTGATCACGGAGCATTAACTATACCATGCACTATTGGGTCATATCACTGAGCCTTGTTTGATTTAATGGCAAACATTAATTTGATGTCGTTGGCTGTCTTGAAGAAACTAGGCTTGAACCTTCTAGAATTGAATTCTATGCATCTATTAATGTCTGACCGTACAGTGAAGAAGCTTGTGGGAATCTCCAATTGACATTCAACCACCACCACTACAACCTCAAATCCCATTATTCATTATAACTACTCTAGATCCCATCATTGAAGATGGGGGTAACCTGAAATATAGGATACTTATGATAAGAGATTGGTAATAAACCAAGCCATAGGTAATCCTAAGAGGGATATATATATGGAAAGAAGACTGACTACATCTGGTATGTCTGAAATTCCTGAATTTGCGGCTTGATTTCAACAATGTGGATTTTAGTGGATGGCCATAGCTCCTAGGAAATTCAGTCCTGCATTAGTTCAGGAGTTCTATGCGTACTACAAAGGGAAACAAAAAAGAAAATATCCATAGGTCAAATTATAGAAGGGTGGTGACTCAATCACCTCATTGACTATTCACAGAGTTTGAGTGAACATATTTCCGTGGACTATTTTTCGGTTCTTACACGAACCTATTTTCCAATCACCAATGAATCTGACTAAAATAGAGTGCCGCATGGATTAAATACATAAAATAACAAGGAAACAATTGGGTATAGTGAAAAAAATGATGAATTTTTGGTGGATACCGAATATTATTTCTACGAATAGAGAATAAGCAAGTTGGGTAGTTGGTGGTCTGGTAGTGAATCCCCAGCAGATTGCCAAGAACACACTAAACTTTGAAGCAAAAATATGGTGGACTCTTTCTTGACACACACTGTGTCCCATATCTGGGTGAATCAGATGTGCTTGGAAGCAGGGTTACCATAACATTCAAATATGGATCAGTATATTAAATTAAAGAAAATGACAGACTTGGGATTAATTTGGGATGCAACAAATCCCATGACTAGGCAGGCCAAGCAAGGAGCAATGATGTTAGCTGACATACTGTGGAACAGAAATACCCCGAGTACTACTACTGCTAGATTCACTATAGAAGATAATATTCCGATATGTGGTGAGCATTCTGAGACCCAACCTTCTAATACAGTGGTACATCTAGTGCTCCTACTCCCCCACATACTATAGAACCATGTTCATCGATGTCCAGATCAGTTCCGACAGGCTATGTTGTGATTACACAGGCTATATGGAATGAGGTTATAAAAAGATTGAGAACTTTAGAGGCGAAGGTATGATTGATGCAGGAAGATTATAACCCTAGGGTGAAAGAAGAATTGAAGAATAGAGTAGGATGATATAGAGGTGGATGGATGGTTTAGAGTGGAGAATCACTGGAAAACTTGATATTGTTTAGCGTTGTTTAGCCACTAATAGTACAGGGGTTAAGGCTGAGATGGTGGAGCTGTGACAGTAGGTTGATGCGCTACATGAGTGGTCAATTGATCCAATGCCTAATCATTACAGATAGTAAGCTAGACACAGAGATTAATAATATTTGGGATGTCGAAATTAAAAAAGAAGAATAAGAAAAGAAAGAGAAAAAACACAAGGAAGAAAACATTGAAGTAGAAAAAAGAGCAAGTGTGCAAAGTGAGAAAGATCAAAAAGTGAGGGACCGACATAGTGGTAGGAATAGTAGTTTGAGACCAATTGAGGCTATTGAGACATGTAGTGACACAACCCCGACAGCAGATATACCACTGAGCACACCTGTCACAATCGGTGCCACTACTACAGAGACAGTCCTAACACTGGTGAGACTACTGCTTTTAAAAAAAGTGGGGCTTGATTTGAGAAACCCCACAATGATACAGTCTAATTCGGTGCCTAACGCACCTAGTTATGTGCTCGATCCTTATTTTACATAGCTACATGCACTTGGGATAGTGCATAGGTTTTAGTTGGGGGTAGGGGTGTACCACAGTCCCCACGGGTTATGGTTGCCTTATTTCAAAACACATAGGCCACAAGTTTAATGATGAACCAGTATGTTGTGCTATTTTGTGATGTTTAACTGAGAAAATGATTGAATAATTTGTGTGTGGATTAAAACATTGATACCTCTCCTAATTTGTGACTGATAACATGACCGTATACAACATGAGTATGAGGCATTACTTAGTTCTCAGTGCATGCGGATCTAGATCTTGCCCGATTGCTTTTTCCTAAGTTGTAGGATGGTCGGTTAGGAGATAATCATAGGCCATTTTCTGTGAACATTCAACTCGAGCCTAAAATGTTGAACCAGATAAAATATAAATCACTTGATCACTAAGTTAAGCCTAATGACCTGTTTTTGTTGTTTACACCAATTTCACCTTCCCATTTGTCTATAATGAACCTGTCTTGGCCCTAGTCCTCCTTGAACACAATGCACCTCAACTCTGACAAATTACCTAAGTTGAGGGTGGCTAGTATAGGTGTACATTAGAAAAAATGAGTATTAAAAAAGAGGTGCAGAAAGAAAAATAAATAAGGGTGGGTGCAGTAAAAATAAAAGAAAACAAACTAAAGAAAAAAGGAAAATGCAAAAAAAAAAAAGAGGAAAAGAAAAAAAGAACCACACCCGACCCAAAAATAGTCATGAAAAAAAAGAAAAAAAGGGAGAAATAAGGACAGACTGAATAAAAGATGATGAAAAAAGTGGACACCAAAGAAAGTGTAGTGCAAAGGATGTTGAGTCACTTAAGAGTTCCCAAATATTCTATAGCCAACCCCAAGCCTATATTACAATCCTAACAAAGTCTTATAGTGATCCTATCCTGATAGTCTAAAAATTTATGTAAAGAGCATAAGGGAAAGCATTTGGTATTCTATGTACCCAACTTGAAATTTATTTATGAGTGTGAGAAACTCTAGACCATACCTGAAATAATAGTCTGAATCAAACTGAGTGATGGGGACTTCTTTGACTGTGAGGGTGCACGAGTTACAATGTTAGGTTACATATTTGTCATAGTAGTGTATGTTACTTAGGTCTATTTGTTGTTACTAATGTAATGCCATCATTAGAATCCTGTGGGTCACACTATTGAACCAAATCATAATACACAGTAGCACCTTAAAAGAGAGAAACAGGAGAGGGAGGGGTAAGAATTTATTGTGAAAATTGATAAGTTGACCACTACATATGTCACAAAAATTTTTTTAGTTAAGCATCGCATTTTTGTGTGGGTTTTGATTTTTGTTTTGTCTGAGGACATGCAAAAGATAGAATTTGAGGATATTGCTGTGCCATGGAAACATGAGACATTCGATGCTTAAAATAAGGAATTTATTCTTGGACTTAGGTTATCTTGTTTGATATAATGTGGTTTTGTGTGTTGTTGCAGTTAAAATCAGGTAAGAAGTGGATTGAGTTGAAGAGATTGAAGAAAAGAATGAAAAATTTGAAATACTAATCAGGATATGAGTCGTTAAGACATCAGACAACTCATATCCCAACTCGTATAGATGGCAGTAACTAAGGCTAATTTCGAAGAGCTAAATATTAGATGATAACGACTCATAAGGAGTGAATACGAGTTGTAGCAAGCAGTCATAAAGAGAAAAATAAGCTATGCTGAAGTCCAGAAGTGAATTCATAGAAAGTCGTAGAGTCTTGATATAACTTATAGTGAGCAATCGTAAAGAAACCAGTGTTCAAAAGTCCCTAAGATTAAGGAACACGTGATAAAGAATAAAGACCAAAAGTCGTAAGGACTGTCTACGACTCGTTGTGATGCATCGTAATGTCAACAAAATATTTAATTCTTGAAGAAGAAAGTTCACTAGAATGCTGACGACAAGCAGTAGATGACTCATAAGGAGATGTTACGAGTTGTAATAATCTCCGAATTACTTTTTCTATTCCATTTTATTAGGATTTTTCAATTATTTTGAGATACTATAAATACCTTAGGGTTATTCCTTCATTAGGTTATGAACTTTGAAAGAACTTTTACATTACTCTTGATACTTTTTGGTTTCATAATCAATTAGGGATTTTGGATTTTACTCTTTTATCATTGTGCAAATAATTACATGTGTTCTTCATTGATTATTATGAATTGTTGCTTGAACATGAGTGGCTAACTTCCTTAAGTAGTGTTCTGGGAACCCTGTAGGATTAGATAAGTAAGGAAAGTGGGATATTTATCTATTCTACTATAGTTGCATGTATTATAACCTTCTTCATATTAATTAGACCCAAACTATTCTAGAAGTTTTGGAATTGCTTGTATTCGAGAACGTCCTCACAAAGGAGTTTACAATTGTAAAAAGGAGGTTACAATAATGATTCAAGGCTATTAACTCAAGACGCAAAAGGTAAGATTTTTACTGACGTTATTGACAAGGGACAACAAGGCGACACCTTGAGACTCACAAGGTAAATGGTGAAACCTATCAACACGTTCACAAGATGGTTGATAGTACATAACTTGTTAAATTTACATGCAAAGCAGGAATTTAGGTAGATCGAACACCAGAATTTTAAGTAGTTGTGAAGCCAGGGAGAACACAATCCTAGTATTCGTCTTCTATTACATACAAACCCAAGCATTTAAGTTTGGTTAAGTGTTACGTTTGACTTTAAATTTCTCCATTTACATTTCCGCAATTTGAGATACTATTCAACGTTTTGCTTGTGGGTTCGACCCCAACATGAGTTGGGATACTATATTTGGTATCACCCACATCATACTTCTTTGGAGGTTAGTTTTGGGCGATATCAGTAGTGTTTTTCTGATGAAATTTTCCTAAAAATAAAATGAGAGGGGTTCAATTTATTTGGTGTTATTTTTGGCGTTATGGATTAATTTTTTTTCTTTTGAAATTGATAGTAGTAAGTGCTACTGTATTGTCTGTGTAGATCATTATAGGGATGAGAAAAATAATGTTGATTAGATAGTCGTCTCTTGAACTTTAATTGGGATTGGATCGGGTAGTGGGTTTATTGGGTCGGGTAGAGGTTTAGGTTAATAATTTAAAATAAAAAAGTGATAAATATACCCTTGAACTATAATAAATGGTATGTATTTACCCTCCATACTTTGGGGTAAACATATGTCTCTACCGTTAGTGTGAGGGATATATATAAATATCATTTTATTAACGTTAGGAACATATATGTACCCAAAGTATGACAGATGGTATATACGTACCATTTATCATAGTTCAAGGGTGTATTAAGGAAAAAATACATAAAGTAGCATACTTAAGTATTAAATTACAAAAAATAGCAACACTTTTATCAAATTACATCTTGTAGCATATGTATTTGTATGTATTTGTATTTTTGTAGCAACAGTTTACGAAAATACAAAATACATATCGATCATAAGAGCAGTAAAAATCATATATATTTGTATTTTTGTAGCAACAGTTTGCAAAAATACAAAATACAACTTGCTATATTTTGTAATTATGAAACTGTTGTTATGAAACTCATAATTAAGGGGATAAGTATGCTATTTCTGAAATTTGTCCTATTTCTATCTTTTTCATATGGAAAAAATTTATTTGTTTTACTTCTTAAAACTTTGTGTAATTAAAATCAAACTAGTCTATCTATCTATCTCTCTCTCTCTTTCTCTCTCTCTCTCTCTCTATATATATACACATATATATCTTTCTCTCTCTCTATATATATATAGAAGTATATAAAATAATTACTTATAACTTAGTACAATTTCGATTAACCTCTTTTTTGAACCTACAACAATTTAGCTTCTTCTAAAAGGTGATATTAAATTAATCCTTATAACTTAGCACAATTACAATTAACTTTTTTTCCCTTTTTTGTGTGCAATTTTCTTTAACTAAAATTTATTAAATTATATAATAATTAGAGGAAAAATGTGACAATACTATTTTGCCTATTACAAAAATATTTAATGAAGGGCAAAAAGATCAAATCACTTTTCTAAGGGTTTTCAGACTTTTAATATATTATAGATGTAGATGCAGATGGTTATATATATATATATATAAGCACAATTATTGAAAATAGATGATGTTTCAGTGAAATGAAAGTGCTCTTAGTCAACTTTCAAAAATATAATTTATAGCCTCTCTTTTCTCTTTTTTCTTCTTTTTTCCCTCTCTTCTATCTCTAGCCTCTTCTTCTCTTTTCCTTTTTTTTTTCATTTTTTATTTTTTATTTTCCTTTATAATTTCATTTTTTCTTTCTTATTTTTTTTTCTTTTTGGTTGTAGTTTATATTTTATATTTTTGTGTATTTCTAGAAAACATAACTATGTCAAGTACAAGTCATGGATAATGACAAATACATCATTACCGCATATTGTGTTTGTATTCACCCTCATTTCATTATTTTTCCTTTTTCTGTTATCTTTTTTTCATTTTTTTTACTTTTTATTTTTTTCTATTTTTTGTTTTTGATTATTTTCCTTTCCTTTTTTTCATAATTTTTTATTCCTCTTTTTTTCCTTTTCGTGTTTTTCTTTTTGATCTTTCTGGGTTTTTGTTTCTCTTTTCATTTTTTCTTCTATTTCTTCTATTTTTTTTTATTTTTTTTGTTTTTGATTTTTTCCTCTCTTTTATATGTAGCTTTTGTTTCTCATTTTTTTAATCTTTTTATCTTTGTTTTGTTCAATTTTGTATGTTTTGTATTTTTGAAAAATATAGCTATGGCGAGCATAAGTTATGAATAATAATGAAAATATCATAATTGCATATTATATTTGTATTCATACCATTATTTATATTTTTTTATTCTTTGATACAATTATATTTGTATTTTATAGTTCGTGCTTGTTTTTTCATTTTATAGTTCACATTTGCATTTGTATTTTATAGTTTGCACTTATATTTGTATTTTATCGTTCACACCATCATATATATTTTTATATTCATTGATACAATTTTATTTATATTTTATAGTTTGTGTGTAGTTTATATTTGTATTTGTATTCTATAATTATCACTTTTATTTGTATTTTATAGTTTGCACCATTATTTATATTTTATACAATTTGCACTTGTATTTCAAATAATTATTTTGTATTTTTATTTTAAAGTTGACTCCATATTGTATTGGTATTTTGTGATTTCATTTTGTTTGTGTTTGTATTTGTATTCTATTTTTGTCGATGTGCTTGCATTTTTTAATGAACTATTTTGTATTTGTATTTATAGTTTGACCCCATATATGTATATATATATATATATATATATATATATGAATTAAACTTATAAAAATTTAGAATGAGAAGAAACGACCTTTGTAAAGCAATTAATACATGGAAGATTGTCTTGTTGCAAACATCTCACCAGATAAAATAATAAAAATAGTCACTTTATGATACATATAACATAAATTTATCTATTTGTCGTTGATTGGTCTCAAGCAAATATAAGTTATTACAAAAGAAAATTAATTTCGTGCATTCTTCTTCACTCCAACTTTTCCCACCCACATGACAACAATTCTATTTATAACTTAATCTTTTACTCTCATTCCACAATGAAAGCAAGTAGTAGAACATGAAGCTAAAATAATAGAGCTGATACTTGAACATGACTACATAATCTTGTCGAAAGCATCTGACAATGGTATGTCCGTACCGTACGACTGCAAGCTGGGAGTTTTTTTTAAGTTTCTGCGATGTGTAATAAATAAAAATCCCAATAATACTCAATGGGGATTAAATTAAAATAATTAATGTATAAAAATTACAGAATGAATACAAACCTTATGATAAGAACAATAGTGGAATAAGAAAAAATTGTGATACGCAAATGAACAAATTTCATAGGTATAAAAGGAATACTAAATACTACTCCGTATTAAATAAATTTCCTGCTTAGGATATTATTCTATGTAAAAATAACATGAATCTCAACCTTATTAGAATTATTTACACTCTCTCCCACTTTCTTAATTACTTTACTCTCTCACCCAATTTATATACATAACAAGACCGACATATACATAGAAACCTTTGTATATAACAAGGATGACATATACATAATAAGGCCGATTCATATATGTAACAAGTATGAGAAGGCTGACATATACATAACAAGGTGGACATATACATAATAAAGATGATTCATATACATAACAGGGCCGACACAAACATAGAAAGCTATGTATATGCATTTTTAGAGAAAAATGGGATTTTTGTAATATGTTTGGAGAGATGAGATTTTTTGTAATAAGTGAAACTTAAGTTGTGGGTTTGTGTAATTTTTAGTTATGCTATTGTTATTTTGTTACCTTTGATTACTACTTAGACTATTATTCTATTATTTTTTTTTCCTTTTGAACCTATGACAATTTAGCCTCTTTGAAAAATGAGATATTAAATTATTAATTATAACTTAGGACAATTACAATTAAACTCTTTCCCCCCTTTTCTATATGCAATTTTTTAAAAATATAATTCACCCTATATATATATATATATATATATATATATATATATATCCATCTAAATCTATGTCTACAATATATAAAAGTGTAAAGACAATTAGAAAAGTAATTTGACCTTTTTTCCCTTCATTAAAAATTTTCGTAATGAATTTTATTTTTATCAAAATAAAATTCAATAATAATTTGGGGCACATGCAGAAAATAGCCCTTTTTTTAGTAAAATGGGAGTGCTCCTAGCCTATCTTTTAAAATTATAATAGGAGAAGTCATCGTTTCCACCCTAAATCATACACAAAAAGTCGAAGAAACACTTAAACTATTGATGTGACCTATTATACATCTATACTAAATAAAAGTGAAATTAATTACTCCTCACTACACCTATGCCTAAATTTAATAAGTGGAGTGTCGTACACTCGCCCTGTGTGATGCCAGGTATTTAATTTGATATTTCCTATTAAATTAGACCTAACTTGACACAACCCAAAATATTAGACCTAACTCGATCCAACACAAAATATTTACCTAACCGGACCCAATCCAAATTATTTCACCCTAACCCAACCCAATTTATTACACCCTACCCGATCCATTCGAGTATCATATAAATTGAAAAGGGAAAAACCCATTTGAAGACAATCTAGGATGATGAACTAAAAATTCAAAACCATTTCTCTCTTTTCTTTATAAGTTGATTAGCAAATTTGAACCCGGTAGAAGAGATGAACAACTAATTTTCTATGATTTTCATTGTTCACAATCAATAACCATTTGTCTCTTTTCGTTTCAAGTTGAGTTCAATTATTACGAGTTGAGTTCGGTTGATTTCAAGGAAGGGGTAACAAGATAGGGGTTACACTTTAAGGTTACAAACTAGGGGCCACTGATATCAGTTAAAAGGTTAGCTCCATCTATTTTTTTGTTCCTAAATTTGATCTAGGGTTTTTGAGTCAGAATTTTTTATCGTCATTAATTTATCTCCAAAATTAATGTGTTTTTTTTGTTTATATGCTTCAATATGTACTAAAATAACATGTGTCTTAATTTTTGAAGTAGTTTTTTTTATTCTTCATTTTTTTTTCGAAATTAATGTGTTGAAGTCTGTGTATATGGTTCAATATGTAATAAAATGAGTTGTGAGTTTTGTAATTGTTGCATAAATTCTATAATTTTTGTTCATGTTACTGTGTCATGTTGTTTGGGGCGATAACAAAGATCTTACTTTATTGTTCTTTCGTGGTCAATGATCTTATGTTTTTAAAATGAGTTTCAACTAATCACTTCAAAAACTTACCATGGTAGGGTTCTTAATAAAGGTAAAGTGACGGGAAAAATGGAAAAAGATATATTGGTGGACATTATTGAATTTTTAGATATTGATGTAGATAGGTTGTCTTATTTTGTATTTATGGATTATGTGAAGTATTTAGGATATGATCTTAGAAAATGCTTACTATATGAGAGACTGACTAAGTGTTCTAGTTTAATAAAGATTAGGTCAGACCAATACATAATTGAGATTTCATAGAAATTATGTAGTAGGAATATTTATAATGATTTTATATATCACATAGTTGCTGACCCTCTGTTGGCCCCACCTTTATTGGAATATATAAGTGAAAAGAAAGGGAAAGTGGAGGGAGAAAGTTGTGTGTCTTTTGATAAAGACAAGGGGAATGACATTGGAAGTGTTGGTAGGTGTCACAAGCTAAAAAAGAGCCTGACAATAACAGGTATCCTAAGCCACTATGGACCAGAGACCACCTTCTTTGCCTAGTCAAACAGAACACAATATATCTAACAAAAGCGGAAACAAACCAATAAACATAAGTAAGATAAGTGAATAACTTAAATGAAAATAGGAATCCAAAGCAATCCCAATCCATAGTAATCCACAAAGTCTCTATGAAAACCAACATTATTTTAGTTCGGGATATGCCCCCGAGATAGCCCAAGAAAATCAAATGGTAGTCTATGACACAAAATAACATGACTTTAAAATGATAACCCTTTCGGAGAATGGAAGCTAATCACTTTAAAGCTGACACCTGACAATCTAGAAATCTATTATTGTGCAGGAAAAACAGAAGTACCTTTGGACCGTGCATCACGTCGGGATACGACATTCGAAGATGGTTAGTGGGATGAGACTAGAATGTAACTCAGGAAAGGGATAAACTAATGCCATGATCAAATCAGTTCATATCATTCAAAAACAGTGCACACAATCATACACACATATATATAGATAACATGTTGGGATAAGGAACAAGGCTTATCATGAAAGTAAAACATCAGCCTGGACTGTGTAGTGTAACAGTCAAGTAGTACCCACGGGCTATATGGGCACCAATTCTCTCCCCTGATCATGCCCTAGTGCGTGTAGCTACATGAACCAAAGAATAATCATAATATATATGCATAGGGGATTCGAACCTCCAAATCATATACTAAGGTGACTTAAGCACCCAATTATGTAATACAGGGGACTAGAACCTCCCGATCACATAATATAGGGGACTCAAACCACCCAGTCATTCGTCGGCAAATGCATTTTCCAATATTGATTTCTTCGGGACCTCCACCTTCATAACCATGCTACACAATCCCATTTAGTCCCAATTAAAGCATGTAGAATATAACCCATTCAATCATTAAAGGAGTCATTCATTAAGGCATTATCAAGTGGTATCGTCATACTGACTATTTCTTGCAAGAGCATGTCATTTAGTCAAATCCAACCATCCGCCAAAGGGACTCTAACCTAATCAGATAATGGGACTCAAACCTAGTCAGCCAATAGGAATTCAAAGTTCCATGTAGAAACCAAATCATCTATCCAAAGGGACTTTAACCCAATCAACCAGTAGGACCCCAATGTTTTCAATTTAAAATCAATTTTACGTTCCATTAAACTTTTATGCAAGAAGGTTTCAAAAATGGTCCAATGTATATATGCATTCACAATCAAATCCAATTTCACAAGATTGTTGACGTTAAACCCAATTCTAAACCATTAAACCATCAAATTTGGGGGATCCCATATTCCCCATTCCAATTCCTACACCCATGAATTCGATTAGTTCAAAATCATGAAAATAAAGTATAAATAATCAACTAAAACCGTGGGAATTTAATTCATGTAATAACCATTCCAAACACCTCAACCCACATTCAAAATCCACCAATTAAACAACATGGATAACAATTAAATACATCCTTATAACAAAATAAGTATTGGCGAAGAGAAAGATGCCTTAGACATACAAGAATCTAGAAGCCATTTGGAACTTAGAACCTGAAAAATGAATGTACAGTAAAACCCTTAAGCTTTTCTTGGGTTTTGTGTTTGATAGTGAAAAAATAGCTTTTGTTCCTTGAAAACTAATAGAAATAGGCTCATATAATGTTTAAAGGTCGTACATATGTGAAAATACCTCATTACCCCTCATCCTAAGGGAAATAAAACAACATAGCATGACTTTTATATAGTGGCGTGGCACAGACTTATCACGAAGGCTAACCTCCGTGCCACGCTGCTTATCATGGAGATTATCCTCCATGACATAATGTTATCATAGAGGCACACTTCCTCCATGAAAAATCAAAATCTTAGAGGTTAACCTCCATAGAACGCCAAAAATGTGGAGGCTCACTACCTCAAAATCCCAAAATAACCCCGATCCTCTTTCAAAAATTCTAAAACTCACCTGGATTACCTTTTTAACATCCCTAATCAATTCTCAGGCCATAAATTGATGTTTTAAATATGGAAAGGTCAAAAATAAAGTTGATTTTTTTTAAGGGTGTTACATTACCCCTCCTCCCTACCTTCGGATCATTCATCCCCGAATGATGAGCTAGGACACTTATTGTATGAGAAATAGCAAAAATACACTAAAATCAAATGACAAACCCAAAAGTAAGAAGGGGAAAATAAAACTCATTCCTTAAGCTTCTTCGTCCGACATGTGGAACAAGAATGGGTACCTAGCCTTCATATCCTCTTCAGCTTCCCAAGTAGCTTCTTCAACCTTTTGGTTTCTCCAAAGGACTTTTACTGAAGCTATGTATTTTCTCCTCAATTTGCAAACTTGTCTATCCAAAATCTTAATTGGGACTTCTTGATAAGACAAAGAATTTTTCACACCAACGCTCTCAACAGGGACAACCAAAGAAAGACCACCTCCATAGTTCTTCAACATTATTACATGAAATACGAGGTAAGTGGAGCCCAAACTTGAGGGAAAATCCAACTCATAAGATATATTTGCAATTCTCCTCAGGATATAATATGGACTAACATAATGGGGACTTAGCTTTCCTTTCTTTCCAAACCGCATCACTCCCTTTATAGGAGACATTTTCAAGAATACCCAATCATTCGTATCAAACTCCAAGGTCCTTTTTCATATATCCAGATATGATTTTTGGTGACTTTGGGAAGTCCTAATCCTATCCCAAATCACCTTCACCTTCTCTATGGCTTGGTGAACCAAATCCAGGCCAAATAATTTAGTCTCCCCAACTTCGAACAACCCAATAGGAGAATTATATCTCCTATAATACAAAGCCTCAAGTAGAGCCATCTGACTACTAGAATGATAACTATTATTTTAAGCAAACTCAATGTGAGGTAAGTGATCAACCCAATAACTATCAAAGTCAATTACACAGGTCCTTAGCATATCATCCAAAATTTGAATAGTCCTCTCTGATTATCTATCCATCTAAGGGTGGAAGGCGGTGCTATAGTAAACCTTAGTTCCCAAACCTTTCAGAATCAAATATCAAAAGTGAGATGAAAACTGCGTACCTTAGTCTGAAATAATAGAAACAGGTGCACATACAATTTAACTATCTATTCAATGAACAACTTAGCATAGTCCTCATTGGAGTAGCTAGTCCTCACTGGCAAGAAGTGAATAGACTTAGTCATCCTATCCATGATGATCCAAATTGAATCAAACTAGTTATGAAACTGTGGAAGACCAATAACAAAGTCCATATTAATCCGGGCCTTATGTGGTCCACCTTTACTTACTGACAAACCATGAACTTAGCCATAAAATTTGCTGAATCTTTCTTCGTATTATTCTACTAATAAATCTTCTTCAAATCATGATACATCTTTGTTGATCTTGGATGGACAATATACCTCAACTCATGAGCCTCTGCCTAGATCCTTTTTCGCAACCTATCAACATCAAGAACACATAATCTACCTTGGTACTTAAGATACCATCACCACTCATATCAAAAGACATAACTTTCTGTTGACCCACATCATCCTTAATATGCATCAAGATAGAGTCCAACACCTCTTTCTCCTTCACCTCAGCAGCAAGAGATGACTTCATCACTATTTGTACCATCACACCTCCATTCTTAGATTCCATAAGGCGAACTCCAAGATTAGTAAACCAATGAATATCTTTCACTAAATCTCGCTTCTCCTTATCTATGTGAGAAAAGATTCCCATAAGCTTACCAACCACGTTAGCTTTACCTGGATAATAATGAAGACTCATATAATAGTCATTGATTAACTCAAGTTATCTCCTTTACTTGAGATTCAAATCCTTCTTCATAAACACATATTGCAAGGACTTGTGGTCTGAAAAAATGTAAAACATGAACCCCATAGAAATAATGATGCCAAACTTTTAATGCAAAAACCACAACCAACAATACCAAGTCTTGCATTAGGTAATTTTTCTTATGAACTTTAAGCTACCGGGAAGCATAGGCCACAACCTTACCATGCTACATCAACAAATAATTAAACCTCACACGGAAGATATCAAAATACATAACAAAACCATCAGTCTAAAATATCAATGTTTGTATAAAGAGGTGTATGATAACACTCAAATTATACCTTAAAAGTATAAGGATCATTTTCATTATAATTATTAACTTATAGTAGAGGTTGAATCCACGAGGAATGAATGTGATAGTTTCACCTTTAAAAGTCAAAAGTAAGTACTGTTTGTTCGTAATGATATCAAAATAAAGCAAAAAAGTAAATGGAGGTTTCTTTTAAACATTTTGTAATCAACAATATCAATCGTAGTTTGAGATGCAAAATTTGAGCGCTAGACTGAGTTGTAATCAAGTGTAAAAAAGGACATGTGGTTATGCTATCTTAATAGTGAGTGCATGTATGGGTAGTTGAGTATTTTCCTAAATTCAATTAATAGCTATGGGTAGGCTTGATTATGGTTCTTTGGAACCAATATTTCAATCAAATACAAAAAATATCACAAATGGATTCTATTGAACACCTTACAAGTGTAGCTATATAATCAATCTAATACCTAAATTAGCATCCTAACATATAAGAGACACTATTAAATGATAAATTTATAGTTGTTAACTACAAATCCTTACCCTCATCACCTTGTTAAAGGATGATAAGAGTTCTAGTATTAACTAGAGTTTGTAACCTCTAATTTTAGATCAAAAACATGGAATAGGAGCAAAACCCAAAACAATTAACTTATTAGGAAGTTAAATAAACAATACCCATACAAGTATCACTACTTACTCAAGCATAACCCTAACTAGAGAAATTAGCAACTCATATGAGAATATATTCCCAATCATTCATCCATGTTCATTGAACTGGTAACACCAAGGAACTTTGGTTCTAAAGGAAATGAGACACTTAATAAAATTCCTTAACTAAGAAATGTTCCTGTAAGGTAGATTGATGATTTATATTAGGGTGAAATATTTGATCATTACATACATGTCAAACCATCATATGTATTGCATTATATTTTTTCATGTGATTGATATCATGTATTTTAGTCTTCTTTATATGTATATATGTCTTATTGATATCTCTTATAATGTATGATAATTTTATTATTATGTTACTATGAGCAATACAGCTTGAGCCACCATTGGAAACTTTTGGAAACTTTTCAGGTGGAAGGATTGCTCATAGTTTCCTTTATATGTTTAGTTATCTGGTTTGGTTGGTTGGCCTATGATGCCTATTGAGTACAAGTGGTCGTATCACTTCGACATCTATACTTTTTGGAGTATATCCTAGTTTGAATGGCACCCGTAGACCATGATTGTTTGTGCATCTTCGAGCCTTTTCAAAGTCTGGGTGAGCTTCTAGTTTAAAGTCTATACCCCTCATCATCCTATTTTTATGTCTTTATTTCCACTAAGAGACAGATGAACATGTATTCATATTCTTTGTCAGACTTTGATGTTCCTTACTCATGACACTAGATATCTTAGATTGGGTTTGTTATTATTTTAGATATTTATTGGTTTTTATTATATTATCCTGACTTTATTCGTAAGTCTCGTATTCGATTATTATTTATCTTCATTTTTAACTTTTATATTTCTAGTAGAGTTAGGCTTACCTACTAGGGTTGTGTCGAGGTAGGTGTCATCATGAACTCAAATTCTAGGTTATGAAACTTATGAAGAGTCGGTGATAGTAAGTTCAAAAATACAATTCAAAGTCATAACTTGATTCATACAGGAAACTAACTATTGAAATATGTTCATGGAGAAGAATAGGGTTCCATCACTAAATACATCCATTAGCCTTGTTTAGTTGATACAAACCTCTTGCGCTTCACTATCAACCTACGACCATAGGAATTTAGGTGTTAGGAACAGTTGATTAGGCATAGAGTTTGTTTGAAAAAACACTCAACATATTGAATATCAACCCACATGTAGTAACTTCGAAAATCAATTAAACTAATTAATCAATAACTGAATTGGATTGTAACAATTTTGCAACCATATATCATTAATCACCTCTAAAATTACAAAACAACTGGAAATCATTCTTAAGTTTTAGAGTCTAAGTAGTTAGTAGTTATGACAATTAATTACTCTCTCTTTCCTCTTTTATGCGGCACCCTCTTTTATTTCATCCGTGAAAAATATTACCTTCTTAAATTAGAAAAAGTTTACTTTAAAATTCCCTTTTTACCCTTAGTGAAATGATGTACAACCACATGAATATTCAAGGATCATTTTAGACAAAAGTTTCAAAAGTCTTTCATTTTTCCTTAAACATCATGCCAAGTCAGAGGGTTCCACATAACATGGAAAGAAGGGAGTGTTATTTCTTATTTACCTATTGAACTGTTAAATACAAATTCACTTTAGATATCAATTCATCAATTCCTTATGGGACTGATATTTAGACAACTTTTATATTAATTATCAGGTTTTACATACTTGTGTATGCATTTGGATTTAATATACCTCAACTGGAGGTAGGGTTTCTTTCGAGAGAAGTTTTTATCCTCAACACACTAGAATGATTCATGCTACCAAACATGCATCAAAGGGTGGATATGGAAAATAATAATATTTTTGCTCAAGGAAGTCTTATCATGGTCATTCTTAGAGGTTCTCAGGCCATAGTGGCCATTCTAGTTATTCAAGGTCTTTTCAGCAAATGGTGGTTTCTAACCCTTGTTATGAATTTAATAGCCTAAAGCATCTCAAGAGTATTTTTCCAAGACTTATAGGTGTAGGCAAGCATTAGGACATTCAATCTCTAGTTAAGGCAGTAGTATCCCATTTATAAATTTACCTGAGACTGTCCCTATTCATAACACATTGCTCAGAGTCACAAGTAACCCTAAGCTAACCCATGGCTTGGTAAAACACTAAGAATAATGAAGTAAATAATGATATACCCAGTGAAAAAAATCAATATTACATCGAAACTAAGACTGTCTGACATAATCTATATCTACAAAATATAACTATTTGTCTGAAAGCCTCTAAGTTCTATGAATTATTAGGACAAGTCCCCAACTAACTCTAACTGTCTGAAACTATAATTTTTCTGAAAAAAATTCTTATTAATTGCCCTTGAATAATAAGGACTCACAAAACTCTGCTTCTGATATAGTGCGAAATTATACTAAGAAAGGTTTGGATGCTAAATGTCAGAACCTATATTACAAGACAATGTAGTGCAGAGAAAATATGCGATCAGTACCTTGATTGTACTGAGTATGTGACATGGAAAATAATTGATACAAGCTGAACATGATGCACATGACATGGTAAACTGATGCAAGACCAAGTAATAAACATGTACAGTATGGTAAGCTGAACAATTGAATGTAAGGTCATGCAAGTAGCTGAATCTTAACTATGAATGGTGGAATGTGGGAGCAACCCTTAACATATATACCCAATTTGAGATAACCAGGGTCCAAACTATATCCCAGTTGGATGGATGTTCAGTATCTTGCTATTGTTATGAACACTGACTAATATGGATTCACTAAAAAAATGTCGAAAAGACTAAGGTGTCAAGCCTAGTCTGACGGGTAAGCCTTTAGAACCCATGGTGGTGCCGTAGTTCTAGAATATATGGACTTATACTAAAGGTCCCAACATAATCGAAGGGTGAGCCTCCATCCCTGTGTCAGCTTAGTCCAAAGTACAACTTCAAACTGAATGACACTAAAACTTAAAATGTTCAATAATAGTAATATTATAAAAATTGGCAATAAATATTTCATCTAAGAGTATTCAATAACTTGTAAGCTTGAGAATCTTGTATTCGTAAGTGTATGCATAAAATACTAGGTCATCACGCATTCATAACCCACCATCTCTAAAGAATGCAACTAATCATGGAAATACTAAAATCTGAACATAATAAGGAATTTTACTACTCAAGCCTAAAAAAAAATTATTAATACAATGAGATTTTATAGTTATGGGTATGGAAAGATGCTAAGATTTATGATAAAACATATATTTATGGTTTAGTGAAAGAAATAAAATGAAAACTTAAGTAATTCACACTTCCTATGGTAACCGTAAGCTTGAAGGGAGAATTAAACTTGGGGAATTGAGTAATCTTTGGGACTCAATGGGTGAAAGGAAACCCATTGATGAAATCCCATATACCTGAGGTTGAAAAGTTTAGTGAAATTTTTGGATTTGAAGTTGGAAGTGGAAAAGTCCAAGTTCTTGCTTAGACAGGAAAATCGTCCCTTTCTCTCAAAATTTTTTATTTGTCAAGTAACTTTTGAGTTAATGAAGAATTTCAAGAATTTTATCCTTATATACCATCCTTAATATGGCATAAAAAATGTTGTTTTCATGTTAAAAGAGTGGGAAAATACCCCAAAATCCCTTTGAAAATATTGTAACAGTGCAAAACAAGCCCGCCTGATGGTTTGGGTGACAGACCGTCACTTTAATGACAAACATAACAAAATGACAAAATTTTGGTCTTTCTACTTAAATTTTACGGTTTAGCCTTATGGGTCATTGCTGGTGTGATGGTCCATCACTCGACCCATCATGCTTTGATAGACAGACACCCTTTTAGTAAATTAAACATAACTTTCTACTCCGATATTGAATTAAGTAGAAACTGGGCATATTAGAAAGGTAATTAAATTATCTATATTTTGATAGGTAACGAGTGAAAAAACACATAGTAATATAGAAGGTATTATTATTTGAATTTGACTATTGAATTATTCATCCCAAGAATTAAATCGGTAAGGGATATTTTGGCTACTATATAATCTAGGAGTTACTTGTGGCCATAATATATGTCTATATCACTTATAAAACTATCAAAACTTGATGTTTTTTGTGCATGAAATTGAAGCATGGTTCTATTATTGGCTTGGATTTTGGGGGTGTCACAATACTTCCCCCATGGGGTCACTTGTCCCCGAATGAAAACTAAGCTGATGTTTTAGGGTAAAATCTATAATTCCTACGTTAAACTCCTACGAGTTTAATAATGAATTAATAATTGAATCATTAACTGATATATGGACTGAACTGAACTCATGAATGCATGTTATTATATGAAAATAGTTGGGAAGCTTGAGATAGAAGGAATTAATTAAGGGGAAACTATTACCTTTAGCAGGGAATGAGTTTAAAGAGAAAAGATGGGGGTAATTGGTCATCATATCTTCCTCTATTTCCCAAGTATCTCTCTTAACTAATTTCTCCATAGAACCTTTACAAAAAAAAACCTCCTTATTTCTCATCTTACAAACCTAACAATCAAGGATCTCAACTAGGACCTATTTAAAGAAGTGTTTGTCTTTCACACCCACACTCTCTAAAGTAACAAGATATGTTGGATCACCAATGCATTTTATTAGCAATGAGACATGGACGACCGAATGCATTGTTGCTAAATCTTTGAGCAATTCCAACTCATAGGCTATTATACTATAAAAACTCAAAATATTATAAGGACCAACATAATGCAGAACAATCTTTCCCTTCTTACCAAATCTCTTCACCCCTTTCATAGGTGAACCTTCAAATAGAAAACATAACCTTTAACAAACTCAAGATCCCTTCTCCTAATATCTGCATAGGTTTTTGGATGTCTCGGAGCTGTTTTAAGCCTTTCTAATTGCTGAAATTTTCTATAACCTCATGTACTGAATCTAGCCCCATCAAGATAGCTTCGTGAAATTCATACCAACTAGTAGAAGATCTACACCTCATACCATAAAATGATTCAAATAGGGACATTAGGATACTAGAATGGTTGCTATTATTATAGTCAAACTCGATAAAAGGAAAATAATCATCCCAACAACCTTTAAAATCAATCATGCACAGTCTCAATATATCCTCTTTGGTATGAATTGTCCTCTCTGACTGCCCATTTATCTGCCAGTGAAAAGTCATACTAAGATGAACTTGGTTATCAAGATCCTTCTGAAACGTCTTTCAAAAGTGAGAGGTAAACGAGGTACATCTTTATGAAATAATCGTCAAAAGAACTTCTTGAAATTTATCCAATTTTTTAAGATAGAGTTTAACATAATATTCAATTGAATTTAAAGTGTAAATTGAAAAGAAATAGGATGACTTAGTTATTTGGTCCACGATAACTCAAATAGAATTATGTTATCGATGAGTATGAGACAACTCTATAATAAAGTCCATATTCACTACTTCCCACTTTAAAGTAGGAATGTTGATTTGTTGAAGTGTACCACCAGGTCTCTAGTGTTCAACCTTAAATTTCTGGCAATTTGGACTCAACCACAAATTCTGCAATATCTTTTTTCATGACATTCCACCTATAGAATTTTTGTAAATCACGGTACATCTTAGTGGCTCCTGGGTGAAAGGAATATCAAAAACCATGAGCTACTTCTAACACCCGCTGTCTCAAGTTATCTACATTCGGACACATAGTCTTCCCTGATAATAAAGAACACCATCTCCCCATTGGGAGATAATATCAACCTTCTAACCCTAGACTGTTTCTTTTAATCTAAGAAAAACAAGATCAGTATCTTGTTATTCCTTTGCCTCAGCTATCAACAAAGGTTCCAACCATTCTAGCAAGTAGGTGAATATCTCAAACTAACTTTTTTTTATCACCCCCAATGTGAGAAACACTCCCCATAGAGAACCACTAAGAGTATCAGCCACAACATCGAGATGGCAAAAGATACTCATATCATAATCCTTAAACAAATCTAGCTATATTCTTTGATAAAGATTTAGATCTTTATGTATGAACATATACTGAAGACCCTTGTGTTTAGTGAGAACATTAACATGAACCCCATAAAGATAATGCCTTAAAATCTTTATGGTAAAAACAACTACTGCTAACTCAAGATCATAAGTCGAGTAGTTTTTCTCATGAGGTTTGAGCAGTCTAGAAATAACCTTGCCCCACTACATTAACACACAACCAAGTCAAACTCTTAACGCATCAAAATATACCAAAATCCATCTGACACCTCTAGTAGAGTCAAAACTAGAGTAGAGGTGAGACGAGCCTTCAACTATTGCAAACTCTTCTGGCACAAATCCGACCACCAAAATTTGACTTTCTTCTAAGGCAGTCTAGACATGGGAAAATAAATAGAGAAAATTCCTTTAATAAACCATCTGTAGTTACCAACTATACCCGAGAAATGCCTATTATCTGGATGAGAGATTTGTCTAGGCTAGTTTCTCACTGCTTTGATCCTGTAAGGATTAATTTGAATGCCTTCACTTGAAATAATATAAACAAGAAATTCTATTTATTTCAACAAAAATTCACACTTGTTAAAATTAAAAAATAGGTGGCTATGTTTTAGGATATGCAAGACAATCCATAAATTATCTACATGTTAATCATTACTTTGAGAATAAATGAGGATGTCATTTATCAAGACTATAACGAACACGTTCAAGTATTGCTTGAACACCTTATTAATCAAGTCCATAAAGTTGCAAGAGCATTTGTTAGTTCGAAAGTCATACAAGCAAATTTAAAAGGACAATATCAAGTTCTAAAGGTTATTTTTTGAAATGTCACCTTTTTTGACTCTATGTTGATGATCGCCAAATTTGAGGTCTATCTTAGAGAAATAATTAACACCTTGAAGCTAGTTGAAAAATTATCATTCCTTGAAATGGAATATTTATTCATAAATGTGACCTTGTTCAACTAATGTTAGTTGATGCACATTCTGAGAGAACCATCTTTCTTGTATACAAAAAGAACTAAAGCACTCTTTGGAGAGATACTATTCTCGATAAAATACTTGTCTATTAGATATTTTTATTGTTCCTTTAAGTTATCAAGATTGGATAAAACCATTTAATAGGGTGGAATTGAAATAGGTTCAGTATTTGAAAGGAGATCGATTCCATAGTCAGTTTCCTGCTAAGGAGGAACTTAGGGTAGATCTTTAGGAAACACTCTTAGAAATTAATTTACTATAGGAACTAACATGATACTTGGGTTTTTGGACTTTGAATCCTTAACATGAAAAAGATGATAGATTCCCCTTTGGAAATTATTTCCCTTCCTTAAGAAAAAAATAAACTAACCTAATAGCACTGGGGAACTACCCTTCCACTCTAAGATTGGCTCACTTGGAAACTTATACTAGACCAATCTATTTCTACAATCAATTGAGGTTTAGAAAGAGTGGATCAAATCCATGCAAAGAAAAACATTGAAATTTGTCATGTCTAACTTTAAAAATTGAATGAGGTGATTTTCTGGAATATTATGATAAGGAAAATTCTATATACCCATCAATCTATGACTAAATTACCAATTAGAGTAGAAATAAGAGTGGTTATGAAAAGAATTTAGGGATGACACCAAATTCTACTACTATGTTGGGGGTCACAAAGGAAAGTGTGGCTTTAGGATCTAACAATGCATATACAGAAATTTGAAAAACTTCCAACATACCAATGACCATATCAAGAAAAGACTCCTGATCCTATCGAGTCTGAAGGAAATAGAACCTATTTTGAAATTTTCCATTAGTTGCACTAGATGAGCGATGTGTTATGGATTTATAAAACTTTCTACATTTTAAACAATGAGAATATGCAAGGTTTTAGCTTGTTTTGTGAGATATGATGTGTTTTGGGTATGTTTTACAGGAAATCAGGTTATGGATGCTAAACTAAAGAAAAAGATAAAAAATGATGTTAAGGGATACTTACTTAGGCATTTCTAGTTGTATGTGCCACTTGCCGGGAATAGGTGACTAAAGTATATCTCAGAACATAAAGTTCAGAGGCTCAGAAGTAGTAAAAAGAAGAATTTGTCACTTACTAAAGGCTCATACAGCTATGTGTGGTATATAGGATCTGTAGGAGACCCAATTATATTACAGAGATCAAAATCCAGAGAGTTTCAGGGGTTGTACATATTTTTCATACTTAACTAGGCCCACATACGGTCTATATATGGTACATATAGTTCATATGTGGCCTAAGTAAGTGGCCACCGACCTCAAATTTCCTTTTTCATTTGGCTTTTTTGTTTTAGGGTTTCCTTGTATCCTATAAATACCCTTTTAATGTTTTGTAGTTAGTTAACACACTCTTAATACTTATAAGCTTATATTTAATTCCAAGATTCAAATTTGATCTTAGGATTAATTTGTACTTAAATTTGATTGATAATTCAGTCATTAGCTTTGGGTTTTAATTATTTATCATTGTGATATCATTTAATGCAATTCATTATGAATTCCATTAATTATATCACAAGCACGACCAGCTAAAGCTCTTAGCTAGGGTTGTGGGAACCCTGGCATATTGATGAAGTAGGGGAAGTTCTAAGTTGTTTTTAACTAGTATCATTGCATGTATTGTATTATCTTTGATTTTATAGATTTCTTAGGGGTTGCAAATGGTAAGATCCCGCCTAGTTTATTACTATTTCCTCCACAAGAGGACTAGTAACTAGGAAAAGATAATTACAACAGTAATTTGAAGATTAATTGTCAATGAAGGCTAATAAGTATCAGCTATGTAAGATTGTTTTTTATCATCTAATAACTTATGACTAAAAAGGTAATAGCTAGCTAGAATCTAGGTAAGGGTTAGTAATGCGACATCCTTAAACTCAAAAGGTAAAGGATAAAATCCATCAATGAGTCCTAAAGACATTTTATGGTACATAACTTATTAGATTTTACATGCAAGATACTTGGTTAGTTTAATAAAGCACGATAAGCCTACTGAGTTGAGCAGCTAAAGGGAACTCAATCCTAGTGTTCTTCACCGAGCGACTAAAACTAAAGTTGAGATTTTCTAACTGTTCAAGATTACAATAACACCTCTATTTACTTTATAATCATCCCATTGAGTTAATCAAACTAGAGATACAAATTTTCATTTTCCTAATGGGTTAGACCAATCATAGTTGGGTTACTATACTTGATAGTGACCGCATTATCCCTAATTATAGGTATAGTTTAGGAATTGATCATTGAGGAACTACTTGCCATACACTTAACCTTATGGTTTCTATCATATTTCTTATAAATTGGGTTAGTACAAATACTATTCACACTACCCTGGGACATAGAGCTTAGTGCTCTATCTCAAGTATCCAACCTGAACTTGGGTGCTGGACCACTAGTAGAAGATAGGGATAGAGTTAAAGATTTTTTGTGGGATTGAGAACGATTACCAAAATAGGACCACTTCTAAGAGAAATTAAAGCTACTAGTTCTGGCCCTCTTACTCTCATTTTCCTATTATTTGATTTTCTCATTTTTAATATGTTGATCATAAACCATTGTAACGCCCCAAATCTAGTATCCAGAATGTTACACAATGATCATGACCCCGAAGGACCACAAGCTAACCCATGAATGATAGTTGTAACTGAGCACTGAATAATATGTTGTAAATATGAAGAATATAAGTTGTAAGGCCATAAGGTTGAAAAATGAAATAATATTGAATATAAAACAATATCTATAATGGGGTTAAAAATAGCAAAAACTAAAATAAACTGTTTGAAACATGTTGTAGTATAAAAGCCACAAAACTGTCTGAAAATTATGGAGTTGATGGGACATGTCCCCAACTAACTCTGAACTACTGAAATAATAAAGTAATAAAATCATTATGCTATCCTTGAATGATGAGGACTCACTGCTAGTTTGGCTGCTGAAAGTCTGATCTACTAAGGACGCTTGGGAGCTCGTGCTTCTAAAGCTATGGTATAAAACACTATAGCTCAAGTATGTCAGTACGTTAAATATGCTGGTATGCAAGTCAGGTAGGCTAAATGCAAGGGTTCATATGCATGAACAATAATAACTAACTGCATAACCTGAACGTGAGAATACATGCATGAATAAATGTCTATAACTGAGATCATGATAACGCTAACTCATGAATTCTGATAACGTGGATTTACTGATATATGAGTACTAATACTAGGATACTAAATGACTAAGTCTATTAAGTACTGAGAAACTGATGTCATATTACTGATAAAAGGATGACTTTTTCTGACATTCTGATTATGAAGAACTAGAATGATTGACTGTATCTGACAGTCCTGAAAGTGAATACTAATAACATGGGTTTCATATAATTAATATAATATTAATTGAGTTCGTGATAACACGATTACTGAGTCTAAATATTGATAACATGAGTGACTATATCTAATAGTCTTGATAATGATAGAACTACCTGGGTTCTACACAGTACTGATTTGACTATATCTAACAGTCCTAGATTTCTGTAGAACTGAATAGAGTTCTATTACTAAAAATGGATCTGAAATAGAGAACATGGGAGGTAATTATTTAACCAACATGCCCCAAAACTAAAACTGGTGGGGTCCAACCTAAAACCCCAGCTGGAAGAGTGCCAATACCGTACCACGGGTAAAGACAAGCTATGAGTATATCCTCTCTTTCAGGGATCTCTTTTGTAAACCCTCATAGTAGGAAACTCAAATAAGATGTATAAATCCCTAAACTCATAGGGGTATATCTTAACCTACACTGGCTACGTAGTTATGGAATATAGGGATTTTTACTAAGGATCACACCCTCTACTGGATTATAGTGTGAGTCCTCATCCCTGGGTTCACTCGGTGCTGAAAACATAACACAAGCTCTAGGAACACAGCTAAATTATCGGGTACAAGTACCTCCAGGACTCTATTGAATGAAACTGACAGGACATGACACTTCTTGAACATATGACCAATATCAACAAATCATAATACATTATTTTGGGGATTTCATGAAGCACATGGTTATCATAGTCTTTTACATGAATGGAATTACATATAAACATGTCATACTTTCATCAACCTAATCACATGGATTTAATCAACCTACAACAAAATATTCACACTACAAGATTTAAAACTTGATACTTGGGCTTCATGGATAAAACGAATCCATGAATGATCAGTGTGCACACCTTAGTTCTTGATTCTTCGAAGATTGATGGAGATATTCTTGAATTTGAATCTTGGATTTGAATCCCCAATTGAAAACCCTAGCTTTTTCTTGAGAAAAACTTGAGGGAAACACTATGTTTTCGATGAAAAATGGCTGAATCATGTGTTGTTGGGTTTAAATAGCGGTAGGAAATTGACCCTTTTTAACCCTTAGACGTGTATTTTAATTTTTGTAAAAAATTTCTAATTTTCATCGTTGGCACGCCACGCCACTATCGTGCCAAGTCACCGGAACTGGACAATTGGGAATTTAAAGGGTGGCGCGATGCGGGGGTATCGCGTTGCCACTTTGTTTGCGACCTAGAATTTTAGTGCGACATAGAGACATCTCGCTGAGACACTGGAAAAAGGACAAATCTAAATTTGAGCCCTGGTGTGATGTGCCTTAATCACAAAGGCTCACTAGATTTTAATTATTGCCATTTTGGTCTACTTCACGACGTGTGGATTGCTCAGGTGGCATACTGTCTTATTAAAATGGCTCTAACTCTTCACCCGGGTGTTGGATTTAGGAAAATTTGGTGTCGATGGAAAGCTTATTCAATTTTCAACATGATAAAAAGTGAAAATCTTGAAAATACCACATGCTTAAAAGTGGATTCATCTTTGAAAAAAGTCTTTACCATTTCTGGAATGATTTTAAGCTAGGTAGAAGTATGGGGCATTACAGTATATCCTCAAATAAGACTGATTTAGATAGGAGAAATGATAAGCTGAAATACATACTGAACATAAATAGCTGAAACATGACTACCTGACTGACATTACTGAGATTCATACTGAGCATGCATATCAGATGAATGATTTTTGACTGAGCTGATACATGAATGCATGATTGAGAGTACTGATAAGCTGATCACGCATATCTATTACGTGAGTACATGATTGAACTGACTCATAAACATGCGACTGAATATGTAAGGGTAACGATACCAAGTTTGAAATAAAAACTGAGCATGGAACTGAATACCATATTTTTAATTGAAACCTGAACTTAAAATTAGATAAGCTTAAGCAAATCTATTACCTTCGGCTGAGTCTAAGCTTAATTACTAAATATGCATGAGCGAAAACATGAGAACGTAACTGAGTTTATTACATGATACATGAGCTTAATATCATGATCTGAACTAAGTACCTTGAATACGTAGCATACGACGAAGATTGGAGCTAGAGGGTCAACCAATGGGTACCCACTATGCCAAACTGGATTTGTTATGAGAAGAGAGAGGCATGTTTATGTCATAAATGTTTTAGGGAATTATAGTGTATCTCTTCCTTAGGACACTAGGTCCCTAGAAGAATACTAACTTTACTATGATATTGAGGAAAACTAGGATAATGCACAGGGCACCAATGAACTGAGTCGTGTTTGGGCATGGATTTATGAAAAATGTATTACTTAAAATTATGAGACCAAGCGTATGACATGATTCAGAAACATTCTGTAACTGAGGTACTGAAATACTAATGGTTGAGTAACTGATAGCTATATGCTATGTTGGGAAATCTGAAAGTGAATTGAGTTTCTGATCTGGCTAAACTAGGAATTAGACTGAGATTGTAGCTAAGACGATAATCGTAACTAAGACTATAACTAGGAATAAATGCTGGTTTTCTATAACTGAGTTTTATACTGATATGGAAGCACTAAATTCTGATAGCTAAATATCTAATAGCTAAAAGCTATGGTTTTGTAGGACTATCTGAGTCCTTTACTGGATACTGACTACTAATGATGCTGTAATTGAGGCCTATGGAATAGAACATTAACACTATAGATTCACCATGGTATCTAGACTTAGAGTATATAGGACATAATCTGAGTTTAATTGAACCCTAAGAGTGAAGTCATGAATTGTATGGGCTAAGGAAACTGTAAGGAATGACATGAGTGCATAAGTCATGGGTCATGATTTATATTACTGAGAGGAATAGAACTAAACTACTTATACAGGGAAACTGGAATCGTACATGATTTTATGGAAAGTGAGAGAATATAAGCTGTATTAATGGAACTGAGATGTCAAGCATGCGTAGGCATCATTCCGACTAAAGTACAAAACTTTACACTGAGATAAGGATGGGTCGGGAATCATCTTCCCTTACTATTTTTCTATACGTACTGGCACTACTAATGGAATCTGAGAGCCTAAATTTTTCATTTGATATATCATCTCCCCCTTGGCTTTAAGCCATCATCATAAGTTTGTGAACAGTTTACTAAACTCTGAACTGAACTACAATCAACATCACATACTTACACTCTGTGCGACATAGGATTGACTTACTAAACACATCATCTACTTCTGTTTCTTCATATACTACTAATATTATATCTCGTATTTCATATCCACACCTTTATACTTAATTTTAGATCAATAATCTTAAATTCTTGCTGGTACTCTTCAATCCTACAAGTCTACCTTGGTACAACTATCCCCATGAATACATAATTTTCTCAATATGTATAATGTTATCCTAAATGTACTACTGCTAAACTCCTGGGTTCATGCCTCTAACTTTAGGTCATATACTATCATAGGATTTTGAGAAGGGATCTGAAGGCATATCTAATTTTAGGCTCACAAATGTGTTCTCATGATCATTAATGAGATCTGTACAACTTTGGAACATAACAAACTGATGAGATACTTTTGAGCCTGTGGGCAATCCCATAACCGTCTGTGGTGACTGTCTGAGAAATCCCTACCCCTAGGACTTTGAGCTTCATTGTTTCTATTACCTTGAAAGTATGGTAGAGTTGACATGACTGGAGAATGATGATAATCTATATGAATTTCTTAGAGAATAGTTCTATAGCACCATCTGAAACATGAAAGAAGGGAAACATTTCCTAAAATATCTCATAGCCTCCTACACATGATTCTACTAGATACGGCTTTTCAGACGTTCTAGGATACTGTTGAACCTTAGTCTTTGGTACCAAGTTTGTAATGCCCAAAATCTGGTACTCAGAATATTACACAGTGCTCATGACCCCAAAGGACCACAAGCTAACCCATGACTAATATTTATAATTGAGCACTGAATAATATACTGTAAATATGCAGAATATAAGCTATAAGGCCATAAGTTTCAAAATTAAAGTAATACAAAATATAAAACAATGTCTTTAATGGGGTATACCAATACCCAAAACTGAAATAAACAGTCTGAAAGCCTCTAAACTGTCTAAAAACTATAGAGTCGATGGGATATGTCCCTAACTAAATCTGAACTACTAAAATAATAAAGTAATAAAATAATCATTCTATCCTCGAATGATGAGGAGTCACTATTATTCTGGCTACTGAACGTCTGATCTACTAAGGATGCTCAGGAGCTCATGTTTCTAAACCTATGGTGTAAAACACCATAGCGCAAATGTGTCAGTACATTGAATGTACTGGTATGAAAGTGAGGTAGGCTAAATGCAAGGGTTTATATACATGAACAATAATAATTGACTGTATAATATGAATGTGAGAATACATGGATAAATAAGTAATGGTAACTAAGATCGTGAAATGCTGACTCATGACTTCTAATAACGTGGATTTACTGATATCTGAGTAATAATACTAGGATACTTAATGAATAAGTCTATTGAGTACTAAGGAAGTGATGTCATATTACAGAAAAAGAGCTGAATATTTTTGACAGCTCTAATTATGAAGAATTGGTCTGATTGACTGTATTTGATAGTCCTGAAACTGAAGACTGATAACATAACATGGGTTTCGCATAATTAATATACTATGAACTGAGTTCCTGATAACATGATTACTGAGTTTGAATACTGATAACATAAGTGGCTGTATCTGATAGTCCAGATAATGATGGAACTAGCTGGGTTTCGCAATGTTCTAATTTGACTGTATCTGACCGTCCTAGATTTCTGTAGAAATGAACTGAGTTCTATTACTAAAAATAGATCTAAAACTGAGACCATAGGAGATAATCATCTAACTAATATGCCCCAAAACTGAACTGGTGGGGTCCAACCTGTAACCCCAGCTGGAAGGGTATCAGTACCGTACCATGGGTAAACACAAGTTGTGAGTATATACTCTCTGATAGGGAGCTATTTCGTCAACCCCTCCTAGTAGAAAACTCAAATGAGATGTATAAATCCCTAAAATCATAGGGTTACATCTTAACCTATGCTGGCTACGTAGTTCTATAATTCAAATATTGCTACTAAGGATCACACCCTCTATTGGCTGATAGTATGTGTGCTCATCCCTGGGTTCACTCAGTGTTGAATCCTACTCCTAACTAAATAGAAACTGACTTGAGTATACTGACCTGAACTGATACTAATGGTATTATTTAGCGTAGCTAAACTAAGTTCATTGAGTTTTGTTGACTAATAGAATACTATTGAGATATGAGGATTGACGGAGAGTACTAAAGTTACTAATATTTTTGGAAATACTGAGGTTACCGAGATTACTGAGTACTGATGTTACTGAGACCACTGAGGTCGCTAAGATTACTGAGCAGGACTAGACTGATTCTGAAGTTACTGAGTTTTCTTGAGTCATAAGACTAATTGAATTCTAAGGATCATGGCTTGACTGAGAGTATCGTGAAAACATGACACTGGCTCTAGGAACACAGTTAAATTATTGGGTACAAGTACCTCTATAACTCTATAGCATGAAACTAATAGGACATGATACTTCTTGAACACATGACCAATATTAACAAATCATAATAAATTAATTTGGGGATTTCATGAAGCACATGGTTATCATAGTCTTTTACATGAATGGAATTTCATATAAACATGTCATACTTTCATCAACCTAATCGCATGGACATTCCCTCAACCATTCATAATGCACACAATATCATGGAAATCATTCTTAGTTATAGGGTAAAGCATCCACTTATCACTTGGGTCACAATTAAGCTATAATGCATAATTTCTATTCTCTTAGGCATTTTATCAAACACCTAGGATGCATGACTTAGGGCATAGGCATGAACATCAAATTAATACAACAAAACTCTATATTTCAACTCAATTTTAGATGTTTCCGACCACATACTAGCATAGGTCCATGAACAACACATAGAGATTCCTACTTGGGAATCATACAACCATAATTACTTGAACATAATCAACCCACAGCAAAAAATTCACAATACAAGATTTAAAACATGATACTTAGGCTTCATGGATGAAAGAAAATGATCACTATGCATACCTTAGTTCTTGATTCTACGATATTGACGGAGATATTCTTCAATTTGAGTCTTAGATTTAAATCCCCAATTGAAAACCCTAGCTTTTTCTTGAGAAAAAATTGAGGGAAACACTATGTTTTCGATGAAAAATGGTTGAATCACGTGTTATTGGGTTTAAATAAGGGTGGAAAATTGACCCTTTTTAACCCTTGAACGCATATTTTAATTTTTGTGAAAATTTCCTAATTTTTATCATTGACACGACATGCTACTATCATGCCAAGTCAATGGAAATGGATAATTAGGAATCTGTAGGGTGGCACGATGCGGGGGTATCATATTGCCACTTTGTTTGTGACCTTGAATTTTAGCGCGACATGGAGACATCATCCTGAGACTCTAGAAAAAGGACAATTCTAAATTTGAGCCTCGGCGCGATGTTCCTTAATTATGGAGAATCACTGTATTTTGACTATTGCCATTTCAGTCTGCTTCGTGATGCATTGATGGATCAGGTCGCACACTGTCTTACTAAAATGCCTCTAAATCTTCAGTCAGATGTTGGATTTGGGCAAATTTGGTTTCGATGGAAAGCTTATTCAATTTTCCACATGATATAAAGTGAAAATTTTGAAAATACCACATGTATAAAAGTGGATTCATCTTTGAAACAGGTCTTTTCCATTTTTAAGATGATTTTAAGCTAGGTAGAAGTATGGGGTATTACAATATCTCCCCTTGGGAACATTCATCTTTGAATAAGACTGATTTAGATAGGAGAAATAATAAGCTAAAATACATACTGAACATGAACAGCTAAAACATGACTGCCTGACTAACATTACTGAGATTCATACTGAGCATACATATCTGATGCATGATTTTTTGACTAAGCTGATACTTGAATGCATGACTGAGAGTACTGATAAGCTGATCACGTAGATCTATTGCATAAATACATGATTGAACTAACTCATGAACATGCGACTGAATATGTAAGGGCAATAATACCAAGTTTGAAATAAAATCTGAGCATGGAACTGAATACCACATTTGTAATTGAAACCTGAACTTGAAATTGGATAAGCTTAAGCAAATCTATTACCTTCGGCTGAGTCTAAGCTTAATTACTAAATATGCAAGAGCAAAAACATGAGAATGTAAATGGGTTTATTACGTGATACATGAGCTTAATATCGTGATCTGAACTAAGTACCTTGAATACGTAGCATACGACCAAAATTGGAGCTAGAGGGTAAACCAATGGGTACCCACTACGCTAAACTAGATTCGTTACAAGAAGAGAGAGGCATGTTTATGTCATGAAAGTTTTAGGGAATTATAGTCTGGGAACTAGGTCCCTAGAAGAATACTGACTTGACTATGATACTGAGGAAAACTGGGATGATGCACCAGGCAACAACGAACTGAATCATGACTGGGCATGAAATTATGTAAACTATATTACTTGAAATTATGAGACCAAGCGTATGACATGATTCAGAAACATTCCGTAACTGAGGTACAGAAATACTAATGACTGAGTAACTGATAGCTATATGCTATGGTCGTTAAATCTGGAAAGTGAACTAAGTTTCTGATCTGGCTGATCTAGGACTTGGACTAAAATTGTAGTTAAGATGGTAATTGAGATTGTAACTGTAACTAAGACTATAACTGGGACTGAATGCTGGTTTTCTATAACTGAGGTTTAGATTGGTATGGGAGCACTAAATTCTGATGGCTAAAATCTAATAGATGAAAGCCATGGTTGTGTAGGACTATCTGAGTCCTTCACTGGATACTGACTATTGAATGATGTGGTAACTGAGGCCTGTGGAACAGAACATTAACGCTATAGATTCATCGAGGTATCTAAACTAAGAGTATACGCGACATAATCAGAGTTTGACTGAACCCTAAGTGTGAAGCATTGAATCGTATGGGCTAAGCATACTGTAAAGAATAACATGAGTGGATGATTCATGAGCTACATGACCTGAATTTGGAGTTTTCTGCATTCATGGGTCATGATTTGCATTACTGAGGGGAATAGAACTGAACTACTTATGCTGGGAAACTGGAGTCATACATAATTTTTTGGAAAACGCGAGAATATAAGTTGTATTCATGGAATTGAGATGTGACACACGCATCGGCATCTTTCTGACTAAAATACCAAACTTTACACTGAGATAAGGATGTGTTGGGAATCATCTTCCCTTACTGCTTTTCTATACGTAATGGCACTACTACTGGAATCTGAGAGCCTGAATTGGTCACTTGATCTATATGTAATGGCACTACTAAAAATTTCCCAAATTTCATCGTTGGCACGATGTGACACTATCTCACCAAGTCACTAGAACTGGACAATTGGGAATCTGCATGGTGGCGCGATACGGGGGTATCGCGTTGCCATTTTGTTTGCGACCTTGAATTTTTGCGCGACACGGAGACATCGCACAGAGACACTGGAAAAGGGACAATTCTAAATTTGAGCCCTAGCGCAATACGCCTTAATCATGGAGGCTCACTAGATTTTTACTATTGCCCTTTTGGTCTGCTTCGCGACGTGTTTATGGCTCAGGTGGCACACTGTCTGATGCATGATTTTTTAACCGAGCTGATACATAAATGCATGATTGAGAGTACTAATAAACTAATCGCGCATATCTGATGCATGAATACATGAATAAATTGACTCATGAACATGCGACTAAACATGTAAGGGTAACGATACAAAGTTTGAAATAAAAACTGAGCATGGAACTGAATAACACATTTATAACTGAAACCTGAACTTGAAACTGGATAAGCTTAAGCAAAGCTATTACCTTGGGATGAGTCTAAGCTTAATTACTAAATATGTATGAGCGAAAACATGAGAATGTAACTGGGTTTGTTACATTATACATGAGCTTAATATCATGATCTGAACTAAGTATCGTGAATACGTAGCATACGATCGAGATTGGAGCTAGAGGTGAACCTATGGGTACCCACTACTCCAAACTGGATTCATTACGAGAAGAGAGAGGAATGGTTATATCATGAAATTTCTAGGGAATTATAGTGTATCTCCCCCTTGGGACACTAGGTCCCTAGAAGAATACTAACTTGACTATAATACTAAGACTATAGGAGGTAATCATCTAACCGACATGCCCTGAAACTAAACTGGTGAGGTCCAATCTCTAACCCCAGCTGGAAGGGTGTTTTTACTATGCCATGGGTAAAGACAAGTTGTGGGCCTACCCTCTCTGATAAGGAGCTCTTCCACGAACCCCTCCTAATAGGAAACTCAAATGAGATGTATAAATCCCTAAACTCATAGGTGTACATCTCAACCAACTTTGGCTACGTAATTCTAGAATATTAGGATTGCTACTAAGGATCACACCCTTTACTAGCTGACAGTGTGTGTCCTTATCCTTGGATTCACTCAGTACTGAATCCTACTCCCAACTGAATAGATACTGAACTGATTATATTGAAATGAATTAATACTAACAGTATTGTTTAGCAGAGTTAAACGAAGTTCACTTAGTTTTGTTGACTGATGGAATGCTACTTAAATTTGAAGACTGATGGAGAGTACTAAAGTTACTAAGATTTCTGGGAATTCCGAGGTTACCGATATTACTGAGTACTGATGTTACTGAGACCACTGAGGTCACTGACATTACTGAGTAGGACTAGACTGATACTGAATTTACTGAGATTTCCTGAGTCATGAGATTGACTGAATTCTAAGGATCATGGATTGACTGAGAGTATCATGAAAATAAGACACTGGCTCTAGGTACACAGCTGAATTATCGGGTGCAAGTACGACCAGGACTCAATAGCATAAAACTGACAGGACATGACACTTCTTGAACACATGACCAATATGAACAATTCATAATAAATTAATTTGGGGATTTCATGAAGCACATGGTTATCATAGTCTTATACATGAAAGGAATTGGATATAAACAAGTCATATTTTCATCAACCTAATCTCATGGACATTCCCTCAAACATTCATAATGCACAAAATATTATGGAAATCATTCTTAGTCATAGGGTAAAGCATACACTTATCACTTGCATTACAATTTACTTATAATGCATAATTTCTATTCTCATAGGTATTTTATCAAACACCTAATGTTCTTGAATTAGGGCACAGGCATGACCATCAAATTAATACAACAAAACTCCATATTTCAACTCAATTTCACATGTTTCTGACCACATACTAGGATAGGTCCATGAACAGCATATAAAGATTCCAACTTGGGAATCATACAACCATAATCACATGAACATAATCAACCCTTAACAAAATATTCATAATACAAGATTTAAAACTTGATACTTAGCCTTCATGGATGAAAGGAATCCATGAATGAATACTGTGCATACCTTAGTTCTTGATTCTACAAAAATTGACGGAGAGATTCTTGAATTTGAGTCTTGGATTTGAATCCTCAATTGAAAACCCTAGCTTGTTCTTGAGAAAAACTAGAGGGAAACACTATGTTTTTGATGAAAAATGGCTGAATCACGTGTTATTGGGTTTAAATAGGGATGGGAAATTGACCCTTTTAACCCTTGAATGCGTATTTTAATTTTAGTGAAAATTTCCCGATTTTCATCCTTGGCGTGACATGCCACTATCGTGCCAATTTACTAGAACTGGACAATTGGGAATTTGCATGGTGGCGCGACGCGGGGCTATTGCGTTGCCACTTTATTTGCAAACTGGAAGTATGGTCGACGTGGAGACATCGCACTGAGACACTGGAAAAAGGAAAATTCTAAATTTGAGCCCTAGCGCGATGCACCATAATCACGGAGGCTCACTGGATTTTGACGACTGCCATTTTGGCTTACTTTGCGACACGTTGATGGCTTAGGTGGTACACTATCTTACTAAAATGGCTCTAAGTCTTTGCGCGAGTGTCAAATTTAGGTAAGTTTGGTATCTATGGAAAGCTTATTTAATTTCCCACATGATAAAAAGTGAAAATCTTGAAAATACCATATTTATAAAAGTGGATTTATCTTTGAAACAAGTCTAACATTTTTGGGATGATTTTAAGCTAGGTAGAAGTATGGGGTACTATAATATATCCACTTGGTAATATTCCTACTCGAATGAGACTGATTTAGATGTGAGAAGTGATAATATAAAGTACATATTGAATATGAACAGCTAAAACATGACTACCTGACTGACATTACTAAAATTCATACTGAGCATGCATATATGATGCATGATTTATGACTGAGCTAATAAATGAATGCATGACTGGGAGTACTGATAAGCTAACACGCATATCTGATGCATGAATACATGACTGAACCGACTCATAAATATATTACTGAACATGTAAGGGTAATGATACCAATTTTGAAATAAAAACTGAGCATGGAACTAAATACCACATTTGTAACTAAAACCTAAACTTGAAACTAGATAAGCTTAAGAAAAACTATTACCTTGGGTTGAGTCTAAGCTTAATTACTAAACATGCATGAGCAGAAACATGAGAACGTAACTGGGTCTAGAACATGATATATGAGCAGAATATTATGATCTGAACTAAGTACCTTAAATATGCAGCATACGACCGGCATTAGAACTAGAGGGTCAACCTATGGGTACCCACTAATACAAATTGGATTCATTATGAGAAGAGAGCAGCATGTTTATGTCATGAAATTTTAGGGAATTATAGGGTATCTCCCCCTTGGGACACTAGGTCCCTAGAAGAATACTGACTTGACTACGGTACTAAGGAAAACTGGGTTGATAAAAAGGCATCAACGAACTGAATCATCACTGAGCATGGATTTATGAAAAATGTATTACATGAAATTATTAGAACAAATGTATGACATGATTCAGAAATATTCCATAACTGAGGTACTGAAATACTGATGACTGAGTAACTGATAGCTTTATGCTATAGTTGGGAAATCCCTAAAGTAAACTGCATTTCTGATCTATCTGAACTAGGACTTGGACTAATATTGTAGCTAAGATAGTAATTGAGATTGTTACCATAACTAAGACTATAACTGGGACTGAATGCTGGTTTTCTATAACTGAGGTTTAGACTAGTGCGGAAGCACTGAATTTTGGTGGCTAAATATCTGATAGATGAAAGCCATGGTTCTATAGGACTATCTGATTCCTTTACTGGATACTAACTATTGAATAACACTGTAACTGAGGGCTATGGAATAGAACATTAACACTACAGATTCACCGAGGTATCTTAACTGAGAGTATACTGTAATGTATGGGGCATAAATTGTATGGGCTAAGCATACTGTAATGAATAACATGAGTGCATGAGTCATGAGCTGGATGACCTAAATTTGGAGTTTTCTTCATTCATGGGTCATAATTTGCATTACTGAGGGGAATAAGACTGAACTACTTATGCTGGGAAACTGGAATCGTACATAATTCTTTGGGAAGCACAACAATATAAGCTGTATTCATGGAACTGAGATGTGAAGCATACGTAGGCATCATTCCGACTGAAGTACCAAACTTTACACTGAGATAAGGATGGGTTGGGAATCATCTTCCCCTACTAGTTTTCTATACGTAATGGCACTACTACTAGAACCTGAGATCCTGAATTGGTCACTTGATCTATCATATCCCCCTTGGTTTTAAGCCATTATCATAAGTATGTGAACACTTTACTAAACTCTGAACTGAACTGCAATCATCATCACAAACTTACACTCTGTTCGACACATGCTTGCCTTACTAAACATATTATCTGCTTTTGTTTCTTCATATACTAATAATATTGCATCTCTAAATTCATATCCACACCTTCATACTTAATTTAAGATCAATAATCTTAAATTCTTACTTTTACTATTCAAGCCTACTGGTCTACCTTGGACCAACTATCCCCATGAATACATAATCTGTTCAATTTGGATAATGTTGTCCCAAATCTACTACTGCTAAACTCTTGGGTTTATGCCTCTAACTCTAGGTCAAATATTATTTTAGGATTCTGAGATGGGATCTGATGGCATATCAAATTTCGGGTTCACGAATGAGTTCTCATGATCATAAATAAGATCTTTTCTGATGATGGGATAGTTTTCGGCCTGTAGGAGATCCCATAACTGTCTGTAGGGACTGTTTGAGAAAGCCCTACCCCTAGGACCATGAGCTTCACTACTTTTGTTACCTTAAAAAGTAAGGTGGAGTTGTCATGAGTGGAGCATGATGAGAACCTAAATGAATTACTTAGAGAACCTTTCTATAGCATGATCTGAAACATGAAAGAAGGAAAATAGTTCCTAAAATATCTCATAGCCTTCTGCACATAAGTGTGGTGCACAACACACCCATGCACAAAACTCTTCTAGCTGCGACTTTTCAGACTTCCTAGGACACTTTTGAACTGTAGGCTCTGATACTAAGTTTGTAATGCCCCAAATATGGTACCCAAAATATTACACGATATTCATGATCCCGAAGGACCACAAGATAATCCATGACTGATATCTTTAACTGAGTACTAAATAACATACTGTAAATATGATGAATAAAAGCTGTAAGGCCATAAAGCTCAAAACTAAACTATTACTGAATATAAAACAATGTCTTTAATGGGGTATAACAATACCCAAAACTAAAATAAACTGTCTAAAATATTTTGTAATCTGAAAGCCTCTAAATTGTCTGAAAACTATAGAGTTGATGGGATATGTCCCTAACTAACTCTGAACTACTGAAATAATAATGTAATAAAATAATCATTCTATCCTCGAATGATGAGGACTCACTACTAGTTTGGCTGCTGAACATCTGATCTACTAAGGATGCTCGAGAGCTCGTGCTTCTAAGCCTATGGTATAAAACATCACAGTGCGAATGCATCAGTATGCTAAATATACTGGTGTGCAAGTAAGGTTGACTAAATGCAAGGGTTCATATGCATGAACAATAATAACTAATTGTATAACATGAATGTGAGAATACATGCATGAATACGTAACTGTAATTGAGATCATGATAATGCTGACTTGTGAATTCTGATAACATGGATTTATGATATCTGAGTACTAATACTGGGATACTAAATGACTAAGTCTATTGAGTATTGAGGAACTAATGTCATATTACTTATAAAGGGATGACTATTTCTGATAGTTCTAATTTTGAAGAACAGTTCTGATTGACTGTATCTGACAGTATCGCCTTAGCCTTCGCTATGCCTAAAGTCCGTCGGGCCGACTAGAAAGATATTCGTTTTGAAGATCATAACCTAATGGACTTTAGGGCTAAAGCAAAAGTCGAATTGATCTGCACATCCCTCTATTCCAATAGAAAACGTTAGCCTTCATCCGTGAGATCGGGGTATCACTACCAGTAGAGTTGAAATTCTCAAAGTTGAGAGTAAAGTATAAGTAAAATGTCAGAGATTGCCTCCCGCTATTCAGTTGTTTCATGCTTGATAGCTATTTAGTCGTTTTGATAGCTATTCAGTCTTTTCATGCACTATTAACTGAATTCGTGATAACATGATTACTAAGTCTGAATACTGATAACATTAGTGACTATATCTGAGAGTCTTGATACTGATAAAACTAGCTAGGTTCCGTATTGTACTGATTTGACAGTATGTGATATTCCTAGATTTTTGTAGAACTCAACTGAGTTCTATTACTAAAACTGGATCTAAAACTAAGACTGTGGGAAGTAATCATCTAACCGACCTTCCCTAAAATTGAACTGGTGGAGTCCAACCTGTAAACCCAACTAGATTGGTGTCAGTACCATGCCATGGGTAAAGACAAGTTGTGAGTATACCCTTTATGAAAAAGAGTGTTTCCATCAACCCCTCTTAGTAGAAAACTCAAATAAGATGCATAAATCCCTAAAATCATAGGTGTACATCTCAACCAACATTTGATATGTAATTCTGGAATACAGGAATTGTTACTAAGGATCACACCCTCTACTGACTAACTCTGTGTGTCCTCATCCTTAGGTTCACTTGGTGCTGAATCCTACTCCCAAATGAATAGACACTGAACTGATTATACTGAAATGAACTAATACTAATGGTATTATTTAGTGGAGCTAAACTGAGTTCACTGAGCTCCATTGACTGATGGAATGCTACTGAGTTTTGAAGACTGACGGAGTGTACTGAAGTTACTGAAATTTCTCGAAATACTAAGGTTACCAAGATTACTAAGTACTGATGTTACTTAGACCATTGAGGTCACTGAGATTACTAAGTAGGACTAGACTGATACTAAATTTGCTATTTTTTTGGAGTCAAGAGAGTGACTGAATTCTAAGGATCAAGGCTTGACTGAGAGTATCGTGAAAACATAACACTTCCTCTAGGCACACAACTAAATTGTCGGGTACAAGTACCCCTAGGACTCGATAGCATAAAACTGATAGGACATGACACTTCTTTAACACATGACCACTATCAACAATTCATAATACATTAATTTGAGGATTTCATGAACCACATGGTTCTCAAAGTCTTGTACATGAAAGGAATTGCATTTAAACATGTCATACTTTCATCAACCTAATATCATGGACATTCCCTCAAATATTCATAATGCACACAGTATCATGGAAATCATTCTTAGTCATAGGGTAAAGGATACACTTATCACTTGCATTACAATTAAGCTATAATGCATAATTTCTATTCTCTTAGGCATTTTATCAAACACCTAGGATGCTTGACTTATGGCATAGGCATGACCATCAAATTAATACAACAAATCTCTATATTTCAAGTCAATTTCATATGTTTCTGACCACATACTAGCATAGGTACTTGAACAACACATATAGATTCCAACTTGGCAGTTATACAACCATAATCACATGAACTGTAATACCTATGTTTTTTTCTTAGCATAAAAATCATCTCAAGGATGTTAGAAATTTCTTTGAAATAAGAATCATAATTTTCACTTCCTATCACATGGAAAATTGAATAAGATTTCCATCAACATATAACTAGCCCAAATCCAACACCCAGGCGAAGAGTTGGAGCCTTTTAAGTGAGACAGTGTTTGACCTAAGCCTTCAGCGCATCGCGGAGATAGCTCAAATAGCAATTGTAAAATTCCAGTATTGCTCTGCAATATTGGTATGTCTCACCAAACCTCAAGGTCATAGATAAGGTGGCAACGTGATAGCTTCGCATCACACCACCGTGTAGTTTCCCAATTGTCAATTCGGGAAATTTTACTAAAAATTAAGTTACGTGTCCAGGGTTTAAAGGTTCAATTTGCCCCCTATATATGCTTCCAATCATGGGATTTAGCCCTTATTCATCCAAAATAATGATGTTTTTCTCAAATAATCTCAAGAACTCAAGCTAGGGTTTTTATAGAAGGTCCAATTTCAAGAAGGTTTTACCATCAATCTTCACAAAATCACGATCTAAGGTACGCATAGTGTTCATTCATGGGCTCCTTTCGTCTATGAAGTCTAAGAATCCCTTTTCAACTAAAAGTTATGGATTTTGTTCATGTGTTCATGCTTTGTATGTTCTCTTTCATGTTGATAAATAAGGAATTAATTTCTATTCCATTATTTGATGGTAAATTCCATGTGGGTTGATTAGTATAGATAAAGATTTATGAAATCTCATTACCAAAACCTTGTATGATGAAATTAGTAGTAAACCATGATGTTTAATTGCTATACTATGATGTTTACATGTACTATGCCCGCCATATGTTTGATAAAATGACTTGATGAAAGAAATTTACCTAACTAGCATGATATCATGAAAATCCCCATAAATGTACAAGCTTATACCTATTATACATTTGATGAAATGCTTCAATAAACGTATTTTGGTGATTATCATGTATTCAAGAATATCAACTCATGCTAGTTTCCTTTCATCAAGTCCTGGGGGTAATTGTACCCGAAATATTAGCTGTGCCTAGATCCATGTAATGTTTTCATGATACTCTCAGTCAAGCTATGAACTCTTAAACATCAGATAGTTTTATGACTCAGGAAAAATCTCCATGATCTCATGACTCAGTCAGTTGTCAGATATTAGTAGTATTCCATCAGCCATGAAAATTCTATAACTCAGTCCATGCCCAGTTCAGTTCAGTTAATCATGTTCAGTGTCTATTCAGATAGGAGTAGGAATTAGCACTAAGTGAACCCAAGCATAAGAACTCACCTGTTATATGAGGGTGTGATTCTTAGAAGCAATCCTTGCATTCCAGAACTATGTAGCCAGCATAGGTTGAGACATCGTATCCTATATAAGGGTATATTAGGTGGCTTAACATATCATGTGGGGGTTCCCACCATTCTTACTAGATTTACTGATTATATGAGGGTTACTATCAAATTGTCCTTACCAGTGGTGCGATATTGACACCCTTCTAATCAGGGCATATATTGGACCCCAGCTTAGCTATTGTCGCACCTTTGGGGAATATCGGTTAGTTACTATTTCCCACAATTTTATGTTACAGAATCAAGACTGTTAGATACAGTCAATAATCTCAGTGATAGAACTCAAATAGTTATTTAGATTTCAGGATTATCAAATATAGTCAACTCAGTTATAGTATGGAACTTAGATAGTTCTAGCAGATACAGGACTATCATCTACAATCACCCATGTTTCAGATATACTCAGATATAGTCATTCATGTTATCAGTCATCTCATGTTATGAATATTCAGATTCAGTAATCACGATATCACATTGTCAATTATAATTGCTTAATTATGTATATATTCTCACATTCATGTTAGACAATCAGTTAACATTAGGATGCATATGAACCCTTGCATTTAGCCTACCTCATATTTATACTCAGTACATATGTACTAACGTATTCGTGCTTTGTTATTTTCTTTTTATGTTACACCATAGGTTTTGAGACACGAGTTCCAGATCAACAGTAGATTCCAGATTCATTAGTCAAAGTAGAAGTGAGTCCTTATCTTTGAGGACATAATAATTTTCTAGTATCTCATTGATTAGCTTATTAGTTGAAGTTAGTTGGGGATATGTCCCATCAACTCCATATAGATAGTAGATACTTTCAGACTAGATGCAAACTAGATACAGACTAGATATAGACTATCATGTTTTACACTTCAATTTTGTTTTGGGTATTCTATTACCCCACACAGATGTTACGTTATTCAGTTATGTTCATGATCGAACCTTATGGCCTTTCAGTGCATGTTTCCATATTATTATGCTATTTTATACAGCATTTTGGTACAGATATCATTCATAGGTTAGCTTGTGGTCCTTCATGGTCATGAGCATCGTATAGCATTTCGGTTCAGCAAATTAGGTCGTTACAAACTTGATATCAGAGCAAGTTCAATAGAGTCCTAGAAAGTCTAAAAGCCACATATAGTAGAGTCTTGTGCATAGGTGTGTTGCACGCCATATTTATGTGCAAGAGTCTATGAGATGTTTTAAGAATAGTTTCCCCTCTTTTACTATTCATGTCATGCCTGTGAGCATAAACATAAGTCAGTCTCTCGATCTAATCTGTTTCTCCCTTTCTTCTACAGAACATGACTCCTAAAAGAAGAAATGGAAATCAATTAGCCCATAAGCTCGAAGAACCTTTGGGAGATCATGTTTCTCATGTAGAGTTTAAGACCGCATTTACCACTCTTGCTTAATCAGTCGCTGCTCATAATGAATGGCCAATAGTTATTTCGGCTAACCCAGTGGCCAACTCAGCTGCAGCGAGGATTAAAGACATGACCCGAATGAATCCTCCAACCTTCATCGGGTCTAAGGTAGATGAAGACCCTTAGGAATTCTTAGATCAAGTTCAGAAAGTGACAGACGCCATGGGGGTGACTACTGTTGAGAGTGCTGAGCTAGCTGCATGTTAGTTGCAAGATATGGCTCATGATTGGTTCAAATAGTAGAAGTACGAAAGATCAGAAGATACAGGTCCTATAGAGTGGAGGAGTTTATCACTGCATTCTTAGACATATTCTTTCCCCAAGAGCTTAAAGAAGCCAAGGTTCTAGAGTTCTTCAATCTCAGGCAAGGCAATATGACAGTGAAAGAGTATTCTTTTAAGTTTACTCAATTAGCCAGGTATGCCCCTCATTTGGTTATAGACAGTTGATCAAAGACGAGTAATTTTGCTTCAGGGGTGAACAACAGCATGGTTAATTAGTGCAGATCTGCCATGCTAAACCATGATATGACCTTAGCTAGACTTATGACCCATGCTCAGTAGATAGAAAAGCAAAAAATTAAGCAGAGGGAAAAATAAAATAAGAGAGCGAAGATAGGTAGTTTCAACTTAGCTCAGCCTAAGTCAGAAAGAGGAAACCATTCCCAGTTTTATCCTAAGTTATCAGTTCCAGCCCCCTCTATAGCCAGAGCTCCAGTTCCTAAGTTTAGAGAGGGTAACAAAGATAAAGTGCCAGGCTCTAAGACCCAGGGTAGTGTTAGTAGTGCCCGAACCTATCCTCTTTGCTAGATATGCGGTAAGCACCATTAGGGTATATGTAGAGTAGATAGTGGCATTTGTTTTGGTTGTACCAGGCCAGGCCATAGAGTTATAGATTATTTGTAGCCAGGCCCTCAGGGTCAATAGAATCTCTCCTCAGCTCAGTTCGGTCGCCTAAATTAGCAGGGTGCCACTTCTAGTGCTACTAGCGGGAAACTCCTAAATCATTTCTATGCTCTTCAGAATCAACAGGATCAGTAAAGTTCTCCTGATGTAGTTACTGGTACGTTACAGATCTTTCATGTGCATGTTTATGCTTTTCTAGATCCAGGAGCTTCCTTGTATTTTGTTCCTCCTTATATAGCAGTTGATTTCGGAATTAGTCCCAAAATTATAGCAGAGCTCTTCGCAGTCTCTACCCCAGTGGGTAAAACCATTATAGCCTGGTGGGTATATAGGAACTGCCCGATTATGATATTTAAGAAAGTCACTTCAGCAGACTTAGTCGAAATAGAGATGACTGATTTTGATGTCATTCTTGGCATGGATTGGCTTTATTCCTGCTATGCCACAATCGACTGTAGAAATAGAATAGTTCAATTTTAATTCCTAAATGAACCCGTCCTAGAGTGGAAAGGTAGTGTATCCGCTTTTAGGGGTCAACTTATTTACTACCTTCAGGCAAGGAAATTGATATCTAAGGGATGTTTTTATCATCTCGCTCATGTTAGAGATTCTAGTTCTTAGACTCCTACTCTTGAATTAGTTCCAGTTGTAAGTGAATATTTAGATGTCTTTCCCAAAGATCTTCCAAGAATTCCTCCCGAAAGGGAAATAGACTTCGGTATTGATCTTCTTTCAGAAACTCAGCCTATCTCTATTCCACCATATAGAATGGCACCAGTAGAACTCAAAGAAATAAAAGATCAATTGAAAGATCTCTTAGATAAGGGATTCGTCAGACCCAGCATTTCCTCATGGGGTGCACCAGTCTTATTTGTGCACAAGAAAGATGGTTCACTCTGAATGTGTATAGATTACCGTCAACTCAATAATTTCACTATCAAGAACAAGTATTCTCTTCCCAGAATCGATGACTTATTTGACCAACTTCAGGGTTCCAGTTATTTCTCTAAGATAGAACTCAGATTCGGCTATCATCAGCTCAAAATTAGAGAATGTGACATCCTGAAGACATCTTGCCTACGCAGTATGGTCAGTTCAAATTTCTAGTCATTTCATTTGGTCTTACCAACGCCCCAGTAGCTTTTATGGACTTGTGAACCATGTGTTCAAGTATACTTAGATATGTTCGTCGTAGTCTTCATAGATGATATTCTAGTCCATTCCCGCACTGAGCGAGATCATGCAGACCATCTCAAAATAGCACTCCAGACTCTTAGAAATTATTAGTTATTAACCAAATTTAGTAAGTGAAAATTTTGGATAAAATCAGTAGCATTTCTTGGCCATATTATTTCCGATGATGGCATTAGAGTAGATCCTCAAAAGACCAAAGTAGTAAGAAACTGGCCTCGCACTATTTCGCCATTAGATATCTGGAGTTTCTTGGGTTTGGCTGGCTATTATAGATGGTTTGTTGAGGGATTTTCTTCTATTCCATCTCCTATGTCCAGATTGACTCAAAAGAAGGTCAAGTTTCAGTTGTTAGATTCATGCGAGAAGATATTTCAGGAATTAAAGACTCGACTCACCTCAGCTCCAGTTCTAGCTCTTCCAGATGGTTCAGATGGTTTTGTAGTTTATTGTGATATATCTAGAGTGAGTTTAGGTTGTGTCCTCATGCAACATGGTAAGGTCATAGCGTACGCCTCTAGACCGCTTAAACAACATGAGAAGAATTATCCTACTCATGACCTTGAGTTAGCAGTTATAGTATTTTCCTTAAAGATTTGGAGGCATTATCTCTATGGAGTTCATGTAGACGTCTTCACAAATCATAAGAGCCTTCAGTATGTTTTTTCTCAAAAATATCTTAATCTTCGTCAGAGAAGGTGGTTAGAGCTCTTGAAAAATTATGACATGAGTTTCCTCTATCATCTGAGCAAGGCTAATGTAGTGGATGATGTTCTCAGTAGACTCTCTATGGGTAATGTTTCTCATGTTGAGAATATTAAGAAGAAGTTAGCTCAAAAGTACACCAGCTTGCCAGACTAGGCGTTCGCTTAGTTGACTCTTCAGAGGGCGGTGTATGTGTTCAGAGTAGTTCAGAATCATCTCTAGTTTCTAAAGTAAAAGAAAAGCAAGATAAGGATCCTAGCCTTGTCAAGCTAAAAGAGTCAGTTCAGAATCAGAAAATAGAGGTTTTCTCCCAAGGGGGAGATGGTGTTCTTCGTTGTTAGGGTCATCTCTGTGTTCTAGACATAGATGACATAAGGCAGCGAATTTTTGTAGAAGTGCATGGTGTGCGTTACTCTATTCATCCAGGGGCCACTAAGATGTACCACGATTTGTAGGAAATCTATTGTTAGAGTGGGATAAAAAGAGATATTGCAGAGTTTGTGGCTAAGTGCTCTACATGTCAGCAAGTTAAGATAGAGTATCCAAAGCCTAGTGGTCCTATGCAGGAGTTCAGTATTCCTACTTGGAATTGGGAAGTTGTGAACATGGACTTCATGAAAGGTTTGCCTTGAAATCATTATCAGCATGATTCAGTTTGGGTCATTGTAGATAGGATGATCAAATCAACTCTTTTCTTTCTAGTTCATACCTCTTATTCAGTTGAGGATTATGCCAAAATCTACATCAAAGAGTTGGTTAGATTGTACGGTGTTCCATTGACGGTTATCTCAGAAAGAGGTACCCAGTTCACCTCTCATTTTTGGAAAGTATTCCAAAAGGGTCTTAGTACCCAAATTCATCTCAGTACAGCCTTTTATCCTCAGACGGATGGTCAAGTAGAAAGGACCATTTAGACTTTGGAAGATATGCTAAGGGCGTGTGTAATTGATTTCAAGGGTAGTTGGGACGACTACTTGCCTTTCACTGAATTTGGATACAATAATAGCTATTATTCCAGTATTCATATGGCTCTATTTGAAGCTCTCTATGGTAGGAGATATAGATCTCCAATCGATTGGTTTAAAGTTAGTGAGGCCTCAGCCATAGTTCCTAACTTACTATTCGACGCCTTAGAGAAAGTTCAGTTAATTAGAGAAAGACTCAGGGCTGCTCAGAGCCGATAGAAGTCTTATGCAAATGTTCGTTGAAAAGATCTCGAGTTTGAGATTGGTGATCATGCCTACCTCAAGATCTCTACCATGAAGGGACTGATGAGATTTGGCAAGAAGGAAAATCTTAGTCCCCGATATATCGGTCCCTTCAAGATTCTTAGTTGATTTGGCAAGGTAGCTTATGAGCTCGAATTGCCTTTAGATCTAGCCTTAACTCACCCAGTCATCCATGTCTCTTTGATCAAAAAGTGTATAGGTGACCCATCAGTTATATTCCCTATTTAGAGCATAGATGCTCAGAAAATCCTCTCTTATGAAGAGATTCCAGTTGAAATCTTAGATTATTAGACCCGTAGATTGAGGAACAAAGAATCTCTCTAGTTAAAGTTCTTTGGCAAAATCAGTCTGTAAAGGGAGCTACTTGGGAAGCAGAAATAGATATGCATGCCAAGTATTCTCAGCTCTTCCCCACCAACTCAGATCAAGCTCAAGGTAATATTTCTCCTTAAGCTTACTCAGTTTCATGATTATTGTACATCACTAACTTAGTATTCAGTGTCATGTTCATGTTCCCATGATAAGCTTGGTATAAATTACCACCGCATATTCATTCATGCATTCATGTATCAGATTATTTATATAGTTATGCATCACACATGCATTCTCATAGTGAAAAAACATAGTTCGCTAGAACTTTCAGTTATGCATTTATGAATGAGTTACGCATGCATCAGATATGTATGTTCAGTATGTTATGTTCAGCTTGTCAGTCACTTCTGTCTTGAGATCATTTTCTAGTTATTCATGTTCAGTTCATGTTCAGTTTACTATTTCCCCTCTCAGTTAGTCTCATTCGAGTACGAATGCTCTCAAGTGGGAGATATTGTAATACCCGTGCTTTTTCTTAGCTTCAAAATCATCTCAAGGATGTTAGAACTTTCTTTGAAATAAGAATTCATTCTTATACATATTTTATTTCCATAATTTTCACTTCCTATCATATGAAAAATTGAATAAGCTTTCCATAGATATATAATTCACCCAAATCCGATACCCGGATAAAGAGTTAGAGCCTTTTTAGTGAGACAATGTTTGACTTGAGCCTTCAGCACATCGCAAAGATAGCTCAAATGGAAATTTTCAAATTCCAGTGTTACTCCCATAATACATGCACATCGCGCCAAACTTCCAAGTCGTAGACAAGGTAGCAACGCGATATCGCCGTGTCGCGCCAAGGTCCCAATTCGGGAAATTTTATTGAAAATAAAGTTACGTGTCTAGGGTTAAAAGGGTAAATTTTCACCCTCCTTATATAAGTTTCCAAACATGGGATTTATCCCTTATTCATCCAAAATATTGATGGTTTTCTCAAATACTCTCAAAAACTCAATCTAGGGTTTTCATAGAAGGTCCAATTTCAAGAAGTTTTCACCATCAATCTTCACAAAATCATGATCTAAGGTATGCATAGTGTTCATTGATGGGCTCCTTTCATCCATGAAGTTCAAGAATCCCTTTTAAACTACAAGTTATGTATTTTCTTCATGTGTTCCTGCTTTGTATGTTCTTTTTCATATTGATAAATGAGGAATTGATTTCTATTCCATGATTTGATGATAAATTTCATATGGGTTTATTAGCGTAGATAAAAATTTATGAAATCTAATGACTAAAATCTTGTATGATGAAATTGGAAGTGAACCATGATGTTTAATTGTTATACCATGATGTTTACATGTGCTATGCCTTCCATATGTTTGATAAAATGACTAGATAAAGGGAATTTGCCTAACTAGCATGATATCATGAAAATCCCCATAAATGTACAAGCTTATGCCTATTAGACGTTTTATGAAATGCTTCAATAAACGTATTATGGTGATTATCATGTATTCAAGAATTTCAAGTCATGTTCGTTTCCTTCCATCGAGTCCTGGGGGTACTTGTACCCAAAATATTAGTTGTGCCTAGATCCATGTAATGTTTTCATGATACTCTTAGTCAAGCTATGAATTCTTAGACTTCAGATAGTCTTATGACTCAGGAAAACTCTCCATGATCTCATGACTCAGTCAGTTATCAGATATCAGTAGTATTCCATTAGCCAAAGAAATTTTGTAACTCAGTCCATACTCAGTTCAGTTTATTAAATCATGTTCAGTGACTATTCCGATGGGAGTAGGAATTAGCACCGAGTGAACCGAAGGATGAGAACTCACCTGTTATATTAGGATGTGATTCTTAGAAGCAATCCTTTCATTCTAGAACTATGTAGCCATCATAGGTTGAGACATCGTAGCCTGTTATATGAGGGTAGATGAGGGCGTAACCTGTTATGTGAGGGTTCCCACCATTATCTCTAGAGTTACCTGTTATATGGGGGTTACTTACATACTGTCCTTACCAGTGGTGCGGTATTGACACCCTTCCAATCAGGGCATAGATTGGGTCCCATCTTAGCTATTATAGCACCTTTGGGGCATGTTGGTTGGATACTACTTCCTACAGGTTCATGTTATAGAATCAGAACTGTTAGATACTGTCAATCAGCTCAGTAATAGAACTCAGATAGTTCTTTAGATTTTAGGACTTTCAGATACAGTCAACTCAGTTATAGTACGAAACTCAGATAGTTTCATCAGATTTAGGACTGTCAGCTATAGTCACACATGTTATCAGATATACTCAGATACAGTCATTCATATTATCAGTCATGTCATGTTATCAATATTCAAATTCAGTAATCATGATATCACGTTGTCAGTTACAATTATGTAATTATGTATGCATTCTCATGTTCATGTTAGACAGTCAGTTAGCATTAGCATGCATGTTAACCCTTGCATTTAGCCTACCTCATACATATACTCAGTATAATGTACTGACACATTCACACCGTGGTGCTTTTTTTTATGCTACACCATAGATTTAGAGACATGAGTTCCAGATCAGTAGTGGATTCCAGATTCAGCAGTCAGAGTAGAAGTGAGTCCTCATCCTTTGAGGACATAATGATTTTCTAGTATATCATTGATTAGCTTATTAGTTCGAGTTAGTTGGGGACATGTTCCATCAACTACTTATTCAGATTCTTTAGACAATAGAGGCTTTCAGACTAGATGAAGACTAGATACAAACTATCATATTTTAGACTTCATTTTTGTTTTGGGTATTCTATTACCCTACACAGATGTTACGTTATATAGTTATGTTCACGATCGAACCTGATGGCCTTTCAGTGCATGTTTCCATATTATTATGTTATCTTATGCAGTATATAGGTACAGATATTAGTCATGGGTTAACTTATGGTCCTTTGGGATCATGATCACCGTATAGCATTTTGGTTCAGCAAATCAGGTCGTTACATGAATATAATTAACCCACAATAAAATATTCACAATACAAGATTTAAAACGTGATACTTTGGCTTCATGGATGAAAGGAATCCATGAATGAACACTGTGTATACCTTAGTTCTTGATTCTAAGAATATTAACGAAGAGATTCTTGAATTTGAGTCTTGGATTTTAATCCTCAATTAAAAACCCTAGATCTTTCTTAAGAGAAACTTGAGGGAAACACTATGTTTTCGATAAAAAATAGTTGAATCATGTGTTATTGGATTTAAATAGGGGTGGGAAATTGACCCTTTCAACCCTTGGATGTGTATTTTAATTTTTGTGAAAATTTCCTAATTTTCATCCATAGCGCAACGCGCCACTATCATGCCAATTTACTGGAACTGGACAATTAGGAATCTGCATGGTGGTGCGATACGGGGCTATTGCGTTGCCACTTTATTTGTGAGACATCATACTGAGACACTGGAAAAAGGTCAATTCTCAATTTGAGCACTGGCGTGATGCACCATAATTGCGATGGCTCACTGGATTTTTACGATTTCCATTTTGGCTGTCTCCACGATGCGTTGATGGCTCAGGTGGCACACTATCTTACTAAAATAGCTCTAACTCTTTGCCCGGGTGTTGGATTTAGGCGAATTTGGTATCGATAGAAAGCTTATTCAATTTCCTACAAGATAAAAAGTGAAAATCTTGAAAATACCACATGTATAAAAGTGGATTCATCTTTGAAATAAGTTTTTAACATTTTTGGGATTATTTTAAGCTAGGTAGAATATGGGGTATTACAACCATTGATATTGTTATGTTCATCTCCTTAATTAACAAATTTTTTCTATATTATTTGACCACATCCTCAAAAATACCTGACAAATTTTCTCATTCAAGCACCAGAGTCAACAACCACAATTGGAGCATCTCTTTCTAACTGAGTAAACTTAATACTCTTTCATACTCATGTTACACTACTTAAGGTTTATGAATTCATATACATTGGCTCTCCTTAATTTGATGGGAAGAACCTATCTAGAAATGCAGCAACAAAACCAACTCATCGCACTCAACCGATCCTACATCTGCACCTCCTCATCCTTCTATGGCTTGAGTCATGTGTGAGCCACTCCTTGTAGTTGATAAGTATCCAAATCAACACTTTCATTTGAAGTAACATCCATGATATTAATTTCTTTGGTATACCATCGAAGAACACTCTTATGGATTATCTTAAGACTTAGACAAAACAAGACCGAAGGATTCATTCGACTGATGTCTCAGGCTTTGATTGCTTCTTTATTCACTGTTAGGATGGCTGGTACGTCAAAATATTTGTTATTATATGTTGTTATTGACTAGGCTAACACTGTGAGAGAAGCCATAAACTCAGCATGGGAGACTTATTCGTTTAGATGGTTTTATAGAGCAGGTGGTGTTGTTTGCTGATTCATATTCCTCCTCCCATTAGTTCTCTTGGGAAGAATTTTTTAGATATGTAGAGTATAAGTTAAAATAAGAATTTGATAGATTTTACACTCTATAACATGACATGAATATTTAAGAAGTCAAACTTTTCTAAAATATTTTGTAGCCTCTCCCTCATAAGTATGGCGCGCTTATCACCCATGAACAAAACTCTGCTTAATGTTACTTTCAAACACCCTCGAACACTTTAAAGCTGATGCTCTAATACAAAGTTTTTCGTAACCTGAGACTACCCTTAGTCGTAACACGATGCTCAGACTCACAAAGAATCAAAAGCTAACCCATGGCCTGGAAAGATACTAATAATACTAAAACAAATAATTAGATGTCAAATAAAAATAACATTGAAATGGAATCATTATAATAATATCAAAGTCAACACCAGATATCAAAACTAAGACCGTTTGATATAATCAATATTCAAAAAAAATTACTATTTGTATGAAAACCTCTAAATCATATGAGTTTTTGGGACAGATCCCTAACTAACTTCAACTGTCTAAAACTAGAATATTACTAAAAGAAACATTGATAACTTGTCCTTAGATAATAAGTACTCACCAAACTCTACTGGTGATATGGTATATAATTGTGCTAAGTGTGGACTAGATGTTGAAGGCCAAAACTTATACTATAGGACAATATAGAACAAAGAAAGTATATGATCAGTACCTTAGATGTACTGAGTATGTGAGATGGAAAATAATTAATATAGGTTAAATATGATGCATGTGATATGTTAAATTATTGAAAGACCAAGTAATTGATATGTACAATATGATAAGCTGAACAATTGAATACAACATAATATAAATTATAAATCTGAAATATAAACAATGGACTATGGGATCTAGAATTAACCGGCATAACCCAATCTAAGCTAACCAGGGTCCAACCTGTAACCCCAGTTGAATGGGTATCAGCACTTTACCAAGGGTATGAACATTAGCTGATGTGGATCTACTAAATTAATGTCTAAAAGAAGTAAGGTGCCAAGCTGTGTCTGATGGATTACCCTTTAGAACCTATGGTGGTTTCATAATTCTACATCTTAAGGATTTCTACAAAAGGTCTCAACCTAACTGACGGGAGAGACTCTATCCTTGTATCCACTTGGTGCTAAGTACTACTCCATATTGAATTACATTATAACTAAAAATGATCAATAATAGTAATATTCTAAAAATTGATGATAAATTCTAATCTAAAAGTATTTAATAATGTGTAAGTTTCAAAATCTACCATTCGTAAGTATATGCAAGAAATCTTATCTCATTGGGTTTCCATAACCCACCACCTCTAAACAATGCATCTAATCATAAAAATGCTATAATCTGAATGAAATAAGGAATTTCATAACTCCAGCCCAAAAATTAAGAATTCATCAATACAATGAGATTTTATAGTTATAGGGGTGGAAAGATACTAAAATTTATGGGAAAACATATATTAATGCATTAGTCATAGAAATAAACTAAAAACATAAGGAATTCACACTTACATGGAAACGCTAAACTTGAAAGGTGAATTAAAACTTGGGGAATTGAGTAGTATTTCAGATTCATTGGGTAAAAGGAAAACCATTGATGAAATCTCACATACCAAAGGTTTAAAAACTTAGTGAAATCTTTGGATTTAAAGTCGGAAGTTGAAAAACCTTATTTCTTGCTTAGAGAGGAAAAAAGCCCCTTTCTTTCCAAATTTTATGTGTTGAGTGAATTTTGAGTTAATGGAGAATTTAGTGCATTTTTTCCCTATATTACAGACTTAGGATAGCTTAAACAACATTTTTTTGGTGTTAAAAAGTGAAAACAGACCAAAAACCCATCTAAAAATGTTATAATAGTGCAGAACAGTCCCAGCTGATGATTTGGGTCATGGAATGTCACTATCATAATCAACCATCACTCAAACAGTCACAAAATGAAAAAAAATCATACTATTTAATGTTGGTTGTTTGGCCTGACGGGCCATCGCTGGTGCGATAGTCCGACGTCATAGCCATCACGTTCTGGCAATCATATATCCTTTTGGTAAATTGAGCATAACTTTTTACTCCAATACCATAGTAAGGGAAAACAGGATGCATGTGAATCTATTTGAATCATCCATCTTTTAGTGAGTATTGTTCTTAGAAAATCTTAGTAATGTAGAAGGTATGCTCGTTTGAAGTTGACTTTGGCAATATTCTTCCTAAGAATTTAATCGGTAAAGGATATTTTGACTTGTCTATAATCTAGGAGTTATTTGTGTCCTTAATATATTTCTAAATCATTTGTAAAACTAACAAAAAATAATTTGGATCTTTCATGGAATTGAAGCATAGATTTAATATTAGCTTAGATTTTTATGGGGTATTACAAACTAGTGGTCATGGTAAATCTTAGGCAAGTAGGGGTACGCCATTAGGAAGATGATAAGGTGGTAAAAAGATCATTCAAGTAATTTGTGATAGGGCCTAATGTTATTTTTTCTATCTAGACCTGAGGTAGAGTCCTCTGATGCAGTTATCTTATGTATTGTCTTAGTATGTTATTGGCCTACTTCAGTATTATATGATTTTAGTTCTACATTCTCCTATGTGTTTTCATATTTTGTATCTAATATTTATAAGATTTTGAGTCTCATTCTATTCTTATTCTTATTTCTATCCCACTAGGTAATTCATTAGTGGTCAATCGGGAATATCAATCTTGTGTTAGGACTTCATTGGGCTATAATGCTTAGGAAGATTTCATTATTTTCGATATAGTTGATTTTGATATGATTTTTGTAATGGATTAAATTTTTTATATCATATTTTCATAGACTTTCATGCCATAATCATCACTTTATTTATAGCCGGTATACCAAGATTGGATGTAATACCCCGTATTATTCCTAGCTCGATTCAGCTCATAGTAGTATGCATAAGAAGCTTAAATCCTAAAAATTTCACTGTGTTAAGGACTTAGTCATTTTCAAGGCCTCTTAACTTTGCAGATTTTTAAATTGGTCTTCTCGACCTCAATATGTTTGTTTTTAGTTAATTTATATTTAGGGGTATAAGTAGCACTTTTCATGAAAGTTTCAGATTTTTGGGATAAGGATTGGGTCATGTTTGGATCACGATTCCAGCAGCTCATCACGATTACATTGCGTCACGGTTGTAATAGTGAAGACACACCTACCGCATTGCAGTGACCATGTAATCTACAATCCAATTATGAATTTAATTGTGTGAGGGGAAATTATGTATTTTCCCCTCAATCTAATTTGTCAAATCACAAATTTTAACACCAATTAGGGCATTATTGCCCATCTTTTACAATTTCCACTTAAAAAAACCTCTCCTCCCCTAAGATCATCAAATTCCATTACTTTCTCTCTAAGGAAACCAAGAAGTTAAGTTTCTAAATCCAAGAACCTTCAAGAAAGCATCAAAATTGGTTCTCACATTTCAAGCTTAAGAGTTTAATATAAGTTTGACACCAATCCATGGGACCTTTTCACCCATGGAGTCCAACAATCTCCTTTTATTTTTAAATTATGAGTTTCTACATATTCAAGTTGAATTATCTCTATAAAGCTATTATATATTTTGATTTTTAGTTATGTTTATATGTGTTCTCAATGGGAAGAACCATTACATATTTTGAATATTGAAATCTACATATTGAAATCCCAAATTAATGGTTTTAGTATTGTAATCATGTTATCCTTGCTTGATTTACCCATTAAAATTCTTAAATTCATGACTCTAATGTGTTTGATGAAATGTTTAAGGGTTGGGTTTTTAGTAATGATCCCCTAATATGGATCTTAAAGCTTTATATGTCATTATTGTTATTTTGATTCAGTGTTGGTGGGTTATGAATACCCAATACCTAGTTGTTTACATAAATTCAAGATCTTCAAAATGATTTTATTTAAACCATAAGCATTGTTATTTAGTTAGTTGTTATGATCAATTGTTTACTCAATTAAGCTTAGTTCAACCTAGTAAATAGTATCATTCAATTAGGAGTAGGATTCAGGACTGAGCGAACCCAGGAATAGGGGTATTCCTATTAGTTTAGGGTTTGACCCTTAATAGCAATTCCTGAGTTACAGAACAACATAGCCAGCATAGGTTTTAGTTATCTTTGTGCCAGTTTAGGGTTGACACATATCACATGAGTTTCCTGCTAGTATAGGGTAACTCTTTAGTCTTTTAGGACCCTAGTTTAATGGATCCTCATAGCCAGTGTTAGTACCCATCATGGCACGGTACTAAAACCATTCTAACTGGGGTTATAGGTTGGACCTCGATTAACTTAGATTGGGGCATGTCAGTTAGATTATATCTCCCATAATAGTAGTGTAGTGTTTTGTCTAGAATTTAGTTTAGGTTTGCTTTAACAATGGATAACATGTCATTCAGTTATCAGATTTTAGTATTGAAGTCTACATATTATTTCAGAAATATATATATATACTTGGGAGGAGTTTGACACAACCTTATTAGTTAGGTTCTTTTCATTAGAGTTGAGAAAAGGTAAGGTGCTGGAGTTCATTAATTTGAAGTAGGGTAATATAAGTGTGAAGGGATACTCTCTTAAGTTTACTCACTTGGCGAGGTATGCTCCTGCGATGGTGGCTGATAATAGGTCTAGAATGAGTAAGTTTTTTTCTAGTGTAGTAGATAGTGTGGTCAAGGAGTGTAGAATTGCTATGTTGATTAAGGAGATGGACCTATCTAGGCTTATGGTTTATGCTCAATAGATTGAGGAACAAAAGCTTAAGCAGAAACAGAGAGAGAATAAGAGGGACGGTAGCTTTAACTTTTCCCAGTTAAGGTCAAAGAATGGTAACCATTCTCAGTTCCATCTAAAATTTTCATCCCCAACTCCATCTCCAGCTAGTGCGCTAGTTCCAAACTTCTATAATGACAGTTGGGATAGGGCGTTAGGCTTTAAGTCCTAGGGTAATATGAATAGTGGTCAAACTAATCCACTTTTCATGAGTATGATAAGAATCATCAGGTTATGTACAAAGCTGGTAGTGATGTAGAATTTGGATGTGGTAAGCCAGGACATAAAGTCAGAGAATGCCCATAAGTGGGTCAACATAGCCAGCAGAGTCATCTCTAAGTTCCAACCGCTCACCGAACATAGCAGGGTGCCACTTCTAGTACAACTAGTGGATAGTGCCAAAATAGGCTATATGCACCTCAGTCCTGATATGATCAGTAAAGTTCTCCTGATATGGTTACGGGTATGTTACAGGTCTTTCATCTCTATGTGTATGTTTTGTAAAACCCTTGAGCTTCACTTTATTTTGTAGCCCCTATATAGTTTTCAATATTGATGTCAGTCCAAAAATACTAGCAGAGCCTTTCTCAGTGTCTACCCTAGTCGATAAGTCTATCATAGCTAGACAAATATACAAAAATTGTCTGATTACAGTATCCCAGAAAATCAATTTAGTAGATTTTGTGGAGTTATAGATGACTGATTTTGATGTAATTCTCAGCATAGATTGGCTCTACTCATGCTATGTATCAGTTGACTATAGATATAGGGTTATTCAGTTAAAGTTTACTAATTAACTAGTCATTTAATTGAGGGTTAGTACTTCAGTGCTTAGGGGTCATATTGTGTCTTATCTTAAGTTAAGAAAAATGATATCTAAGGGGTGTGTTTACCATCTTATTTGATTCAAAGACTCTAATTGTGAGACTCTAAGTCTCGAGTCATTTTTAGTAGTAAGGGAATTTTCAGACATTTTCCATGAAGATCTTTCCAGAGTTCCTCTCGAAAAGGAAATTCACATCAGAATGGATCTCCTTCTAGATACCTAGACTATCTCTATTCTTCCCTATAGAATGGATTCAGCTAAGCTCAAAGAGTTGAAATAATAGTTGAAAGATCTCTTATATAAAGTATTCGTCAAACCTAGTGTTTCCCCACGGGACACTCCAGTATTGTCCGTGCATTAGAAAGATGGTTCTCTCAAAATATGAATTAAATACCATCAGTTTAATAAATTCACAAAAAATAATAAGTATCCACTCACCATGATTGATGATTTATTTAACCAACTTAAAGGTTCTAGTTATTTCTCTAAGATAGACCTCAGATCCAACTATCATCAGCTCATAGTCAGGGATGTGACATTTTGAACACATCCTTCAAAACTTAGTTTATCATTTCGAATTCCTTATTATGTCATTTGAACTAAAAAATACCCCAGAAGCTTTCATGGACTTGATGAATAGAGTGTTCAAGCAGTACTTGGACATGTTTATCATAGTCTTCATTGATGATATTCTTGTCTATTCCCATAGTGAAAACGATCATGCAGACCATCTCAGAATTGTATTACAGACTCTTAGAGCACATCAGTTGTTCACCAAATTAGTAAGTGTGAGTTTTCTATAAGATCAGTGGCTTTTCTTGGCCACATTATTTCCAGTGATGGCATTAGAGTTGACCTTAAAAATACCGAAGTAGTGAAAAACTAGCCCATATTCATCTCTCTATCAGATATCAGAAGCTTCTTGGATTTGTCTAGCTATTAATAATGGTTTTTTGAAGTTTTTTCATCTATTTTATCCCCCATGTCTCAATTGACTCATAAGAAAGTCAAATTTCAGTGGTTAGACTGTTATGAAAAGAGTTTTCAGGAGTTGAAGACTTTACTCACCTCAGCCCCAGTCTTGACTTTGCAAGATGATTCAGATGGGTTTATTGTTTACTGTGATGCTTCTAGAGTTTGTATGCGTTGTGTATTGAGGTAGAGAGGTAAGGTTATACCCTATTCCTCTAGACATCTTTAGCCTTATGAAAAGAATTACCCTACTCATGATCTTGAGTTGGCAGCTGTTATTTTTGCCATAAAAATTGAGAGGCATTATCTTTATGGAGTTCATATTTATGTGTTAATGGATCACAAAACTTTTTAGTATGTATTTTTGAAGAAAGACTTAAATCTTCATCAAAGAAGGTGGCTTGAGTTGTTAAATGATTATGACATAAGTGTGTTGTATCATCGGGGCAAGGCCAATATAGTGCTAGATGCTCTTAGTAGATTTTCTATGGGTAGTGTTGCTCATGTTTATTCAGCTAAGATGTATTATATAGGTTCAAAATATTTTAGGAAGCTTCTTTGGTTGCCGAAGTAAAAGAAAAGCAATATAGGGATACTAGTTTTATTAAGTTGAAGGAATCAGTTAAACACCAGAAGGTAGAGATTTTCTCTTAAGAGGGATATAGAGTGTTGCAATGTTGTGGTATGATGTGTGTGCCATGTGTTGATGATTTGAGATAGTAGGTTTTAGCGGAAATGCATGGTGCATGTTACTCTTTACACCCAGGAGCCACTAAGATGTATTATGATTTAAGGGAAATTTGTTCGTGGAGTGGTATGAAGCGGGATATTGTAGAGTTTGCAGATAAGTGCCCTAATTATTAGCAAGGTAAAGTTGAGCACCAGAGGCCAAGTGGCTTATTAAAGGAGTTCAGTATCCCTACATGGATGTGGGTTAAGGTGAACAAGGATTTTATGATGGGTTTACCTCGTACGCATTGTCAACATTATTCGATATGGGTTATTGTAGACAAAATAACCAAAACATCTCATTTCTTGCTAGTTCATACTTCTTATTCAGATGAGGAATACGCCATGATCTATATTAGAGAGTTGGTTAGGTTGCATAGAGTTCCATTGTCTATCATTTCATATGGAGTTACTCAATTTACCTCTAAATTTTGGAGAGATTTTCAGAAGGGTCTTGGTACTCAAGTTCATCTTAGTATAGCTTTTAAACCTAAGACAGATGGTTAGGCAGAGAGGACCATTCATATCCTAGAGGACATATTAAGATAATGTGTTATTGATTTTAATTAAAGTTGGGATGATCACTTGCTTTTGATTGAGTTTGCCTACAATAAAAGTTATCACTCTAGTATATAGATAGCTCCATTTGAGGCTCCCTATAAGAGAAGATGTAGATATCCTATTGGTTGGTTTGAAGTTGGTGAGGATGCATTGATAGGGCCAGATTCAGTGTTTGATATGATGGAGAAAGTTTAATTAATTAGGGAGAGGCTTAAGATAGCCCAAAGTCATTAGAAATCTTATTCAAATATGAGGAGGGGAGATCTTGACTTTGATGTTATGAATTTGGTTTATTTGAAAATCTCACACACGAAGAAGTTAAAGAGATTCTACAAGAAGGGGAAATTAGTCCCTAATATGTTGGCCCTTACAGAATTTTGAGTAGTTTTGGGAAGGTATCTTATGAGCTTAAGTTGCCGGCAAATTTAGCGTCATTGCATTCGGTGTTTCGCGTTTCCTTATTAAGTAAGTGTATTGGTGATCTAGCTATTGTAGTTCCTTTATAAAGCATAAACATTCAGGATAGCCTTTCTTACTTAGAAGTTCTAGTCGAGATCCTTGATCGTCAGATTCTTAGACTAAGAAACAAGGAAGTTCCCTTAATCAAAGTTCTTTGGTGAAATTAGTCCGTTAAGGGAGCTACTTGGGAAGTAGAGGAAGATATGCATACCAAGTAGCCTCATATTTTCTCCACAAACTCATAGTCTACTTAAGGTAATGGTTTTCCCGAGATTGACTCTCTCCATTGCTGAGTTTCAGTTATGTAATCCACTTGATATCATTGCATCCACTCACGAATGTCATTTTAGTTCAGGTATCATGTTTCAAGCTCAATTATGTATTAATGTTTTCAGTCATGCATATTCAGTAAATGATCTTTGTTTTTTTAGTACACTCCACTAAATCAGTCTCATTCGAGGATGAATATTCTGATGGGGAAGATATTGTAATACCCCATATTATTCCTAGCTTAGTATAATAGGCTTAAATCATGAAAATTTCACCAAGTTTTTGGGTCTTAATCTTCTTTTATTTTTAAATAATGAGCTTCTACATGTTTAAGTTGAATTATCTCCCTGAAGCTATTATTGATTTCTATTTATAGTTATGTTTCCTAGTGTTTTTGATGGGAAGAGCCATTGAATGTTTTGAGAATTGAAATCTTCATAGTGAAATAAAAAATTCATGGTTTTAATATGGAAATCATGTTATCCTTGCCTGTTTTACCTATTACCATGCTTAAATTCATGTGTCTCATGTGTTTGATGAAATGTCTAAAGGTTGGGTTTCGAGAAATGAGCCCTACTATGGTTTTTAAGGCTTTATATATCATCACTTTTATTTCCATTCAGTGTTGGTGGATAATAAATGCCCAACACCTAGTTGTTAACTTAATTTTAGTATCTTTAAAATAATTTCAGATAAACCATGAGGATTGTCATTCAGTTAGTTGTTATGATCAGTTGTTTGCTCAATTAAGCTTAGTCCAGCCTAGTAAATAATGTCATTCAGTTAGGAGTAGGATTCAGCACCGAGTGAACCCAGGGACGGGGGCATTTCTGCCAGTTTAAGGTTTGACCCATAGTAACAATCACTAAGTTACAGAACTACATAGCCAGTATATGTTTGAGATGTCTTTTTTCCAATTTAGGCTTGACACATATCACATGAGTTTCCTGCCATTATAGGTGACTCTTTTGTCCTTCAAGGCACCAATTTAGTAGATCCACACAGCCAGTATCAGTACTTGTGGTATGGTACTGACACTCTTCCAACTGGGGTTACAGGTTGGACCCCGATTAGCTCAATGATGTCTTATATAATAGGTTTGAAGACTTAGTTTTGCCACCATACTTAGAGAGTTTAGCGCTTCAGCAGCAGTAGCTGTGGTGAGTCCTCACATATCGAAGTCCTATTATGTTCATTCAATTATTTCCACATTTCTTTTCAGTTAGTCTGTTGGGGCCTGTCCCATCAACTCCTTAGTCAGTTTAGATGCTTTCAAACATTTGTATAATCAGACAACTAGTCAGTTTATTTGTATTATCAGTTGCATTTTCAGTATTGTTATCAGATGTTTATAGACTTGTGATTGAATCACGCTTTTAGTATATAGATTGATATTTGAGTTATTATTTTAACTTCTGTGTATATATTTTATTGCTAGTGTATTCAGTGCTCACAAAAGGTAATAGCTCATGGGTTAGCTTGTGGTCACCTATGACTATAAGCACCGTTGTCACGACTAGGGAGTAGCCTCGGGTCATGACATCGAAGTAGAAGGGTTTACATAGTTTGTATGAATAATGGGTGATTACATTCTCTAAGGGTTAGGTTAGTTGACAATTGATGTCCATATTTTTTAGCCTTTGTTCGTGATACTAACACTAATACACTTGCTTTGGAGTTGGTTTTAGTGGCTAGAGAGTTTAGATATGTGTTGTACATATTTTTTAAGTGTTCCATCAAATAAATATATTAATTTTGTTAATTATTTTGAGATAAGAACAAATACAATATTTTTTCATCCTTAGAAGATGGCTTTGGTAGACTTGAAAGATTATTTACATAAATTATTAAGTAAAGGATTTTTCAGATCTAGTGTTTTACCTTGGAGGGCTCTAGTTCTATTCGTAAATAAGAAGGATAGGTCTATGCAGACGTGTATTAATTATCTACAGCTGAATAAGGTTAGAATCAAGTACAAGCATCCTCTTTCATGTGTTAATGATTTATTTGATCGACTTTACAGTGCTTTGATATTTTCATAGATTGACTTGAGATCAAGTAACCAACAGTTGGAGATTAGGGATTTGTATATCCCTAAGAAAGCTTTTAGAGCTTTATATTGTGATAATGAGTTTCAGGTTATGTTATTTAGGTTGACTAATGTCTTGACGGAGTTTATGGAGTTGTTGAATAGAATATTTTGTCCCTATATCAATTTATTTATCATAGCGTTTATTGATGATATTTTAATGTAATCTAAGAGTGAGAAGGAGTCTATACAAAATTTAGGGATTATTCTTAAGAAATTGCGGAATGACAGGTTGTATGCTAAGTTTCTAAAGATAAGTTTTGTCTGAGTCCTATGGAATTCTTGGGAATTATAGTGTCCAAAGGGGAATCATGGTTTATCCAACTAAGTTTGAGGTAGTTTGGGACTAGTTTAGGTCTACTTCACTAATGGAGGGTTAGAGTTTTATTGATTTTGGCGGTTAATACAAATAAGTCAAAGAGAGTTTCACTACTATTGCAACTCTTTCTACTAGATTAACTTGGAAGAATATTTTTAGTAGTCCCATGAGTGTGAGGTAAGCTTTAAAAAGGTCAAGAGTTTATAGACTTCAATACTAATATTGACCTTACATATGGAGGTTGAAGGGTTTATCGTGTATTGTGATGCTTTAATAGTTGATCTTGATGGAGTTTTGATGTAGATAGGGAAGGTTACAACCTGTGCTTTGATGCAGTTAAGCACTCATCAAAAGAACTATCCCACTCATGACTTGTAGTTAATGTCATTGTGGAGGCAGTACTCGTATAGGTTTTATTGTAAAGTGTTCGTTCATCATCACATCCTAAAATACTCATTCAACCAAAAGGATTTGAAAGTGAGACAATATATGTAATTGGAGATGTTGGAGGATTATAATATGACTATTCCTTATCATCCATTAAAGGTCAATGTAGTGGCAGATCCATAGAGCAGGAAAGCACTGAGTATTGGTTGCCTTAAAATGTTATTGGCGAAAGTGTGACCTTGAACTATGGATGTTCTAGGTTTGGACAATAGCATTGTGAGACTTGATATTTCTGATCCTAGTAGAGTTCTTGCTTATGTTAAGACTTGATCATTATTTATAGAGTATATTAAGGATTGACAATACAAGTATGGAAATTTGTGCATCATTTGACAGGTATTGAAAGGTTAACCTAAGAAAGAAAATCTTGATCAGGAGTGTGTTTTAAGGATCAAGCATTGGATTTTTGTTTCTTGAGTTGGTAACTTGGCTAGATTGATAATGGAAAAAGGCTCATAGTTTGAGGTACTTGATTTATCTCTATAAAACCAAGATGTATCATGGTTTGAAAAAGTTTTATTAGAGGTGTTTAAAGAAAAGTAACATTATGGAGTTTGTGGTTGAGTGTTTGAATTATTAACAAGTGAGGTGTAAGCACCAGAGGTCGAGTGGTAAGACTAAGATGATGCCTATATCTAAGTGGATGTTTAAATGTATTATTTAAGACTTTATGATTGGTTTACCTCAGACTTTTGGAAAGTTTAACTCGATTTTGATAATTGTGAATAGTTTGACCAAACTAACTTATGTTCTAATAGTTAAAACTAAGTACAATACAAAGAGGTTGGTTAAGATCTACAATTCAGAGCTAGTTTAATAGATGATGTGGTTAGTTTTATTATTCTAGATTGAGGTGCTCAGTTTAGATGGAATTTGTAGAGTTCTATGCAGCAAGATTTGGGCAGTCAGTTAGAACTGAGTAAAGCTATTCATCCACAAATAGTTGGTTAGTTGGAGCAAATTATTTAGGTGTTGGAGGACATGCTTCAAGCTTATGTGATTGACTTTGGTAGTTAGTAGAACTAGTTATTTCCTTAACAGATCTCGCATAGAACAATTTTTAATATTGGAACATACAGATGGAACCATTTGAGGCGTTATATGGGTAGAAGTATAGCTCTCCATTTGGTTGATTTAATTCTATTGAGGTTAGACCATGGGGTACAAACTTGTTAAGAAATTTTATATATAAGGAAAAGTTGATTCGCTATTGACTCTTGACATCCTGGAGTAGATAGAAAAATTATGAAGATTAGAGAGTTTGTGAGACTTATTTAATGGTTGGTGAGCCAGTTTTATTGAAAGTATCACCCATAAAGGATGCGATGAAATTTTGGAAGATGGACAAGCTTAGTTTGAGGTTTATTGGCCCTTTTTGAGATTCTTCAGTGTATAGGTGAGGTGGCTTATGAGTTGGATTTACCTCTTATTCTTTGAGTTGTGCATTTACTTTTTAATGTTTTGATGTCAAAGAAGTATCTTTCCGATGATTTTCGTCAATGTGATTTACGGAATTTGGATCAGAATCTTACATTTCATGATGAACCCATGGTGATTTCAAATTGGTAGACTTAGAAGTTGAGATCTAAGGAAATAACTTTAGTGAAGGTTTAATGGAAACAAACCAATTAAAGAGACCACTTGGTAAACAGATTCGTACATGCTGATCTCTAGATTTTTAGTAATTCTTGTACCTTTCTTATCCTTATGTTTGAGGATTAACTTTTATATCTTAATGGTAAATGATGTAATTAACCTCATAGGGATTTTCAACTCTTTTTGTGTTTTGAATATTTTTCACCTCTTTGTAGTTACTTTATGGTATTTATAGTTTAGGTTTTTCGGTGGCATGATTTTGAAGTGGTTGATTGAGTATTACATAAGCTTTTTTATTTTGGAAGGATTAGAAGTTTTCACGATTGACTTTTTTGAACATTTGGTGTCTAGGTCGTATAAGAATTTCATTAGTATTAGCTTTGGAATGTTGTTCTTTGATTAGTAGGACTGGGTCTAGAGGTGTTCAAATGAATTTTGAATAGTTAGTCGAAAGGTCGGAATTTTAAAGCATTGTCACGACCCAATTTTTAAGTCATGATGGCACCTACTCTATCCCGCCAGTAGATAAGCCAAAACATAACCCAAATTTAAACATAATGTGTTAACTTAGTGGAAATGCTCGTAAAAGGCCTAATAGGCAATCCAACACAATATATAATCAAGGAAAAATAAATAATGAAAAATTAGTCACTACATGAATACCATCCCACGGCCTTGTAGAGACAGTATAGGAGCATCTAGAAATAGAAATAAAACCCAAGAATCTAGGATAGTCAATACATCTGTCTTGAACAAAAAACTGAATATAGAAAGATCAAAGGAAATGGACGACTCGGACTCTAAGAGCTCACCCAATCTTCGGATATTAACACCGCACGAACATGAATAAATGACGACAACTAGTACTCGAATCAACACCAAAAAGGTACAGAAGTGTAGCATAAGTACCAAAACAATGGGTACACAATAAGAATTATCGACCGACTGAGCAAAATCACGATATAAGAATGATAGAATACAAGATAACATAACTAAACCAAGGTAAGGAAACGAACCTAAAATATCTCCAGCATCGCTATACATGAATAAATAGATAACCCAAAGATCATCATAACACAACATAAATCATAAACACATGTAAAGGAACCTCCTTCTGAGTCAATCTGGTCATAGGCACAAAAATAGTAGCAAAACCCTCGATGAATTGTCTATAATAATCGGCCAACCTAATAAATCTACAAACCTCAATCGGACATATAGGTCTAGCCCAATAATGAATCGCCTCAATCTTAGTTGTGTCTACCATAATACCAACCTTAGATACCATATTCCCAAGGAATATAACCTACTCAATCCAAAACATACACTTAGAGAACTTCATATAAATCACATGATCTCTTAAAGTCTGGAACACAATCCTGAAATACTATGCATGCTCCAATCTACCCCTCGAATACACAAGGATGTCATTAATAAACACAATCATAGAGGAATCCTAAAAAGTCCTAAACACTCAGCTCAACAAATCAATAAATGTGGTTGGGTCATTAGTCAAGCCAAATTGCATCACCAAGAACTCATAATGATCATGATGGGTCCTAAAAGCTATCTTTGAGATATCCTCAGCCCAAATCCTCAACTTGTGGTAACCAGATCTCAAATAAATCTTAGAAAACACTGCTACACCCTCAATACAGTCAAAAAAATCATTAATGCAAGGCAGAGGATAACGGTTCTTCATCATCACCTAATTAAGCTGCCTATAATCAATACTAATCATGGATCCATCTTTTTTCTTCACAAACAATACAACGGCTCCCTAAGGAGACATACTCGGTCTAATAAAATCCTTACAATGAAGATCCTGAAGCTGAGAATTAAGCTCCTTAAGCTCGACTGAAGTCATAGTTTAAGGTGCCATAGAAATAGATTGGGTGCCAGACTCGAGATCAATAGGAAACTAAATCTCAAAAATAGGGGGAAAACTAAGTAGGTCGATAGGGAACACATCGGGAAACTCACAAACTACAGGAATAGAGACAAGAGATAGACTCTCTGCACTGGTATCACAAATATAAGAGACACAATAATCACAATACATCAAAATAAGCCACCTAGTATGAACATAAGAAATAATCCTCATGAGCTCGCGAATAATAGCTCCCTGCCACATGACTAGTGTATACTGGGCAAGGCTAATGTAACGATCTTGGCAAAATAATTAATAAATGCATGATAGTGAGATAACCAGTCCATTCCCAGGATCACATCAAAATCTACCATTTCCAGAACAATAAGATCAACATTAGTACCAATATCTTTAAAAATCATAATACATGATCTAAAAACCTAATCCACTACTAAAGAATCACTCAGGAGAGTAGATACACATAATGGAACAGAAAATAAATCCCAAGATAACTCTAATCATGGGGAATAATAAGGAAATACATAAGAATAAGTGGATCCTAGATCAAATAATACTAGGGCCGACTAACGGCACACCAAAAGCTAAGGCTTCCAATAATGGTATGTTTATCGAGAGGTTGGTAAATTTTAAGGAACGTCTTAAACATTGAATCATCTTTCTTCTTCTCGCGTCTTTATGGGAATGGAAGAGAGATTTTAATTTACACTCTTTGAGACAACCAGGATTTCCTTTAGCTTCAAAATATTACCTTCAACCACTTATGGTAATTCTTCACCTCCAACCTTTTTTCCACAACTTTCGGCTTTTCAACACTTGGTTTATTTGAAATATTTGCATCTTTATCTGACTTATAGAGCAACTTTCTTTTCGCATTCATTTTTTCTTTACCTTCTTTTTTATTAGGATATTCATCAGGATTCACAATATCATTACCAAGTATCCTACAACTCCTAGTGACAATTACTATGAAACGAGCATTATTCTTTTGATTCACCATGGTATCACTAGGTAAACTACCTATTTTCTTTCATTTAGATGAGTCGAGATTCAGCCCAATTATGTTTCAAGTTGTTTTATAGAGGCCAAATGTAAGGTGACCATTTGATTGAGTTGTAAAAATCACTCTGCATCTCTATTAATATCTTATCACTTTCTTTAACTCCCCTAAAGATACAAGCAAGCATATTTTTATAACTTTTTGGGTCAACGGTAATAGATTCTTTGCCTTTTTGACTACCGTGAAGAGGAATGTATCTATCATGGTCACATTCTTTGTATCTTCAATAATGATCTATATCTCTACCCTTATCCCTCTAATCTCTATCATGATTATGATGTCTCCAATCACATACTTTTTTCTTCCAAACTTGATTCCCATCTTGCCTTTGATAGTAGATTTGTAACCCCCTATTTAATATGACAAGTATCATATCTCCTTAAAAAGTGACTCCACATCATCATCTTTATATGATCTAGTTCTCTTTGAAGCCACAATATTGACCGTCTTTGGAGTTAAACCCATCACGTACTTCCTGAGAATTCTAATTAAGTCATAACTTTAGTCATATTTTTGTCTCTTACCTCATCCTTCTTTCTTTTCTCTTATGTCATAATAGATGTGGAAGGAGCCCCCACATCTACTACTATATATTTTGTTTTCCATGCTCTACATTACTTTGTTACTTGGTCAAATCTCCCCGAATCCACTTTGGAAGTTTGTTTAATTATAGATCCTTCGACTGCATTATCTACTAGCATTTTCTAAATTGAGTCCAATTCTCTATAGATAATTTGGAGAAGTATCCCATATGTAGCCTCGTAGTGTGGGCAATGAAAAAACTTTTTATTTAAGCTTATCCATACTTCATGCAATGGCTAACAACTTAATTTCCAAAAAAAAAAAGATTTCAGCCCTTAATTGGAGCATGTGGGATGGTTGAAAGAATTGGTTTAGAAAAGCTTTTGTTAGATCTACCCAGAATGTTATAGAGCTTGTGAGTAATTCCTATTGGCCCAATACCACATCATCCATCAATAAGAATGGAAAGAGCCTCGACCGGATGTACTCCTATGAGATATGGAAAAATGTAGAATAGAAGAACAACATCTATAAAGTTCTTCAACTGGATGTTTTCATTCTTATGTGGTTGACCAAAAAATAATCCCTTTATTTGTAGTAAGTAGAGAATCACACTTGTGACATGAAACACTCCATTACTATCGAGGGGTGGGATACAAATTGTGCATGCCCTTCCGACATCCCCTAGATAATCTTCATCCTCAAGATTCCCATTGAAGGTATCTCCATCACTACCATGTTGACTCGTGTTTCTATGACAAATATTATCACCCATTAAAGACAAAAAACATTAGATAAAGTAAAATTACACTGCAACTAACAAAAGTAACTTCTAACACTAAAAAGAATGAACTTGAGTTTCATTTTCCAGTAATGGCATCATTTTTATAATGCTCAAATTATACCATAAAAGTATAAGAGTTCATCATTAATATAACTACCTAACTTTGAGACGAGGTTTAATATATAAGGAATGAAAGTAGTAGTTTCGTCTTTAAGTGTCAAAAGTAACTAGTGTTTTCTCGTAATGCTACAAAAACAATGAAAAAAGTAAACAAAGGTTTGTATTAATCATTCTCTAATTAATAATATCAATCATAGTTTGAGATGAAAATTTAAGAATGAATGAGAGTTGTAATAAAATGTGAAAAACAACCTAGGTTTCTTCTCTCTTAAGTGTGACTACATGTATGGGTAGTTGAGTATTTGCCTAAATTCAATTAATAGCTATAGGTATGCTAGAACCTTACAATCAAACACCTAAATATCATAAGAGGGTTCTTTGAAGAACCTCAACATTGAAGATATATAACCAATCTAATACTAATTAACATCTTTACATCTAAGAGACATTATTAAATGATAAATATTAAGTTATTGTTAACTACTACTCCTCACCATCATCCCTTTTTTCAAGGATGATAAGGATTCTAGTTTTAACTAACTAGAGTTTTCAATCTCTAATTATAGATCAAAAATATGGAGTTGGAGTAAAACCTATAATAAATAACTAATTGGTAGACAACACCCATACTATTATAACAACTTATTCAAGAATAACCCCATCTAGAGAAATTAGCTATTCATAGAGTAAGAAAAAGGGAAAATACCCAAATTCTCATTCCATTCTTCCATCAAATCCAAGATACTCCCAAGAAATGAAATCCAATTTAATGAGAATCCAAAAAAGAAACTAATTTAAAATCAGGGTTTTAACTCTATGTTTCTAAAGCTTAAAAAATTACAAAGTCCCAATTTTGGATTCGAAAACCCCTTTTAAAGCTCAAATTTGTGTTTAAGGTAATTTCAAAAATACTACCGCACTGGTCACTTATTGGTGCACATGTCTCTTAGGTGGGCACCTGCATGCATATATCAACTATGAAAATAAGCTTCTATCTTCTTTTAGTTCATTATTTTATTCCTATTCTTCACCTGTGTGCGCATTTTCTTACCTGTGTGCGCAGGTGACCATTTAGCTATCATTGCATTATCCTAAGATCTTTTCCTTCCTTGTTGTATTTCATTTTACTTGTATAGTAAGCTCAACCTAAAATTCATAAATTACCTGCACACATGAGCAATTTACCAAAAGATAAACTTTGAATCAAAGAAACTAGAAGATAATTCAAGCTTAAATGACTACAAAGTTAATAAATTTCCAACTTATCACTGTAAGTATAAAGATGTAATTACTAGATAAATTTATTGATATCAGATATGATTATATGTCTAAGTATCATAAAAGTTGTAGTCTATAAGGATACACTAAGTAGAAGTGATTTTTACTCATCCAAATTTGAAATCCAAGGAGGAGAATAATCATACAAAGATGTAGTATCCAAATAAGAAATTGTAGAAGCAAGTACCTAATGCTAAATCGGTAGGAGAAAGACACACACCACTAAAGAATAATAAATAGAATGGGTCTAGTAAAGACACACACCACTAAAGAATAATAAATAGAATAGGTCTATTACAATTATTAATTATTAGGAGTCATAAAAAAAATAGATAATTCACATAAAATACTAATATGGATAAGCAGGATAATCCAAAAATGGAAAAGAAAAAATAACATACAAAGGCAACACAATAAGCACGATAAAGGCCCATAATTTTTTGAGTGCATTACGTGAGAGAAAAGTGGAGAAGAATATGACGACATAAATAAAAACACATAAAAAAGGGTAAAAGACAAATAAAACATCTAAATTATGGTTTGAACCATCTTTAATAAGTAAAATAAAGAGAATACAACAAAAGTTTATGAGCCCTAGAAAATAAAATAAGAGGAAGAAATTATAATAGGGTTAGCCAAATAGAATAAGGAGCTTCTGAAATTTGTCATTGATATACAACATGGAGGAATAACAATTAGAAGAATGTAACATTTCAAAAAACAAATGTCACTGGAAGGATTAAAGTAAAATTGGCAATAAACATGAAGAAGAAAATGAGGGGACTACCACAATCTTAGGAAAAAATTAAGATTTCCACATAAAGGGGATGAAGAAGGAGACAGTATCACAAATAAAAAAAATAGAGAAATCATTAGAAGCACGTGCTTCAAATGGACATGTTAAACCACCAAATGATTTGATGAACAAAGAAGTGATTAATATTAAGAAAATAAAGAATGAAAGAAATACATGAGTAGAGAATAGAAGATGTGGCTTCAAAGTTGAGATAATAGGTTAATGAAAAGTTGTGAAAAATAAAAATCAATAATATTGACATTAAAGAGAGATGAGATGATATAAAAGAGGAACACTCACCAGATTACATGGGTTGGGGATCTCTCTACTTACCAAATCAATTAAAGGATAGTATATCAAAGCATAATGGAGGAATGTTAAAGAGAGATCTCCACCCATAAGATCATTATTCAGGATACTGACTGACTTCAAATATAATCATTGGTTATGAATAAGATTCTTGTAGGACATATTATATTAGTTAACACTCAAAAAGCTTTTAAGAAATTAATTAATCTAAACAAGAAATAACATTGTCTAGGTTATTTAATGGATCTTTTTCAAGATCCATCAGAGGTAGATACCTACAAACAAAGATTGAGATATCATACTATTTTAGCGAATTTTTCAGAAAAGTATGCTATTTTGTTTTGAAGAGTTACAAGTGGTAGTCATCATTTACAATAATAAACATCTAATAGTGAAAGCTACACATAACTGCCTAATAAAGTAGATTCTGATACAAATATTTATAGCATGTGATACTATGATTACAAGAGAGTTATGAGATTTTTTAAACTATTTTTCCAATTATATGTTGATCTCTTTTTTTATAGTGAAATTTTAATGTAATTTTATCAGCATAGGAGAAGTTGAGAGGGCTACTAGTTAGTCATCAAGAGACTAGAATTTTGAGGTTTCATAGTACTTATGCTCCCTATGATATAGTTATAATGGAAGCATTTACACATAATGAAATAGGAAGAATGATGAAGCTTTTCTTTTTTAAAAATAGATAGATATTTTTTCAATCAAAAGTTGTATGACATGCTTTCTAACTTGAGAATGAAATATCTAATTAAGAGGGGTTCTAACCATTCTTCTCTTGAATTAGAATGCTCTCAAATCACATGAATAATAAGCAAGAAATTTAAGTCCTTTAACTTTTTTCTATAGTATAAAAGTTTTTGAAAGTTTGTTGAATAATACTGGAATGCAATATTATGTGTCAATTTCACATTGTTCTAATGTAAGTTCAAGAAAGTGAAACAAGCATTGGTACAATAAGGAAAAGAAATTTATGATAACATAGTCCATATGGTGATACACTCAAAGAAATTATTTCGATGTATGAAATATAGTTTGAGGAAGTCTAAGAATAAAGAATTTCTATACAAGGTTTAGGATAAGTTGAGATGGTATTTACATATAGAAGGAGAACACTGAAAATAAAAGTCAGTTCTAAACTGATTTCAAAATGTAAAAGGAACATAAAAATTTCTTTCATTTATTTAGGAATGGTAGAAAGAAAAGGCTAAAAATTACAGAGATCAATAATAACTAGGGAGACATTATGAAAGAGATCAAGAGATAATAAAGGAGGCCATAAACCTTTACGATAGGTAATTTTTCTGAAGAGAATTAACAAGTATGTTTTTATCTGTTTCAATAAATACAACTTAAAAAATTAAGGAACATAATAAACTCTTCAAAAATATCTCATTTAAGAATATATAAAAATGGCAGTGTTGGACTTGATGAAGGTAGGCATCATTAAAATTATTTTTTTGTGGGAAAGAATAGCCAAATTCATTACTCACATAAACTTGGTAATATTATTAATAGAGTTAGTGATAATATATTTTTATGTGAGACTAATAAGTTTGATTAATTTTATCAATAATTTGGTCTTGAATGTTATATGAAAGACTAGTGAAACTATTACCAAGACTTATATCTCCTAATCAAACATATTTTCAGAGAAGGAAATACTGTTAAAAATATTTCGCTAAAACGGAAGATACTGAGAGACATAAATAACATAAGTCCTAAATTTTGATATGACTAACACCTATGACATCCTTTCATGGATCTATTCAGTAATGTTCTTTACAAGATTAAGTTCTCTGAAAATATTATAGATATGGGTATATGATACAAGCTAACAATTGGTACTTTCTTATAACTGACATAAACCATATGAGCTACATAGAGTCGAATGTTTTTCCCTCCTAAGGAGAGAACCCCACATTGGTGGGAGCGTCCTACTCTTTCCAAAGAGTACAACCTCAATTTAGTGATCACAACCTCATACTCGGTCTCTGGCCCACAAATATCAATACCAGACCTACGGTGGAATGTAGTTTCAGGAAAATACCATATTTTCCGCTCAGTGCTAAATACTACTCCCAGGCACAAGCTCAGAAAGCATTAGGAAATCCACCACAAACATCACAAGGGTCTACCATGAAGATCAAATCAAATCTCTTTCTCATTTATCAAATCATAATCAATTTGTGGATTCCTGGCTTGACTCAAATCAAATTAATCTTTCTCAATATCAAAATTTATCAATTCATTAAATCATGGCAACATCAATAAATTTGAGAAAATATCAAAACTCATTGTAACAACTCAACCTCATAAATCAATATACTCAATAATCCAATTTGTTATAAGGAAGCTTAAAGCTTGACACATATCTTGAATGAACTTGAAATATCAACTCATGGTAGAAATATGAAATTCACAATATTAAATATCAAGTCATAACTTGAGAATAGTAAAATAATCATGTATAACAAATCTTGAACAATTTATATTCTCATAGTCTTATGATGAAGTAATTTGGGTATAAACCCACTTGCAAAATCATATAAATCCATAATAGAAATCAAAGCTTTGGGAACAAGAATGAAAGGATTGCTCTTGTTCAAAATCCCACATACCTTAATCTTTGAAATTGGATGAATTATAGTGCTTGAGACTCTATCCTCACTTGTAATAAGTGATTCTCGAACCCCACACTTAAGGAACTTGGTTGTTGAAGAAATCTTGAAGATTTATGGATGATTTTTGGAAGATTAATGTTCTTGAATGAAACCCTAGATATATTTTCTTAAGAGAATTGGAAGAGAAAATAAAGAAATTAGGATTTGAATGGGGATTCTCAGATATATAGGGGCCTCCAAAAGATTAGAAAGCCCAAAATACCCTTGCAAAAATGTCCTTTAATTGCTAAAAAAATAGCCGACAACATTTGTGACAAGTCATCAGACTTATGTCAAGTCATCACGAAATGTCTTCACAAAAGGGTGGAATTTATGACTTTCTGCTTAAGGTGATGACATTTTGTGACAAGCCGTCAGACTTGTGAGAAGTCATTACAAAATGTCGTCACACAGTTTTCAGGCTGACAAGCTGGAGAAAAATAGGGATAACTTTTTGGTCCGATATCGGATTTGGGTGAAATTGGTAACGTTGGAAATCTAATTCAATTATCTATCTGGTTATTGGTCATGAGCTAAAAATTCTTAGTGTAACAAGAGATATGCTCGTTTGAAGTTGACTATGCCAAAATCCTTCTCAAGAATTCAATCGGTAAGGGATGTTTTGATTCACCTAATCACTAGGACATCTTTGAGGCCTTAATACACATCACCCTTGACCATAAAACAATCAAAGAACTATAATTTATTTATCATGATCTTGAGTCATGGTGGCACTATTGGTTAGAGTTCTCGGGGTATTACAACACCCCTTGTCAGATGAATTCCAAACATATAATAACATAAGAGAATATCCATTTAAAAATGTTATATTAAGTTTATATCAAAAATCAATCATCCAAAACAAAATGAGCAACTAATACCCATACCAATACCAATAACAATACCAATACAGATACCGATACCATCCATGGCCACAGTAATTCGATAAAGTCTCCAATCAAAATCAAAGAATATCTGGTCGTGACATGCCTTGACCATAGACAAAACAAAACCAAAAGGAATAATAAGGACTTAAATAAATTCGTAGCATGAAATAGAGTCTTTCAGAATATGAAAGCTCACCATTTTAGTCTGGCTCAAATGTTGTCCCTGAATCACCACGTCACTGAGAAAGAGAAGGGGAAGTATGGCTGGTTCCTACATCGCGTAGGGATACAACATCCGAAGATAATTAGTGGGCTGAACGCTAGCATACAACTTAGGGATAATGATAAAGTAATGTAATCAATCCAAAACCAAGTCAAACCAATACACATAACTATATACAAATACATATATGTATATATACCTTGCTGAGATAGGGAAAAAGGTTGTGCATGAATTTTAAAATATTTAATCTAGATTGTGTAGCTTCAACGTCATAAGTCAACCCACGGGCTATATGGGTCCAGTGTTACCCGTTGAATAGGCACTAGTGCGTGTTAGCCGCATGAATCAGAGATATCAAAGATGGTCGGGGATTCCCTTGTACCCTTTGCCCTCCAAGATACATACATACATTTATATGATTGGGGGATTCCTTTGTACACCAAAAATATATTGTGATCAAGACCAACACTCATTTCGGCAAACATGAGTTCCCAGTGTCCGTCCTTTGGACTCACACCTTCAAGGCTAGCTATCAAAACACCCATTATTTCCCAATTACAACATTTAACATATAGCAAAACCACCAATTCTTAGAGTCAATTATTATGGCATTATTAAGTGGTATCGTTATTCCGTCTATAGCTTACAAGCAATATCATTAAGCCAGGTCTTAGGGGATTCCCATGTACCTCCCAGACTCCATCATGAAGATCAATTAGAGGATTCCCGTGTATCCCTCAGGTTTTTCAAAAATATCCTTAACTATTTAACTATTAATATCAAGCATTAGTTTCAAGAAACAAGTTAGACTATGTGATAAGGTATAAACCAAAAATTAGCTCTGGAAATGGGTTAAACTTATTACCAATTTCCATACCTAAACAAATAATTTGGGGATTCCATTATACCCCTATTTCCATCCACCACTCCCACAAACCCTAATGCATTTACTAATTATAAATTTAAACACTATAGTTTATAATAGGAAGAATCATTTAAACAATTTATGTTAAAAACCCTCAACCCATAGTTCAAAACCCAACATTAATGTTCCCTGAATAATACTTCAAATCACATGCTTTTTTAAATTGACAATGAGGGAAGAGTAACATGCCTTAATCACCAAGAAGTACGGAGAGAAATCACCCTCGAGAGACCTAATTGATATGCTTGATAAAAACCCTAAGTATTCTTGACCTTGAGGAATTAGGAGTGTTCTGAGAGGTTATTTGATGTGTTTTTGATAGATAATGATTCCGCAAGGATGTTATTAGAAGTGGGTTTTAAGTTGAGCAAGAGGGAAAAAGTCCAGAATGCCCTTAACTTACAAGCTTGAAAAAAGCCACCTTTGGTTATGAGTCAACCCCTTAAATATTACCCACACCTTATGACTTGTGACAACGAGTAGTAACCAATATAACAACTAGGACCCCTATACTCTACGCACCTTATGATTCCACGAACCAACTCATAATGAGATTTTATGACTCGTAAGGTCTAGTCATCACCAATACAAAACCCAAATGATTTGAACACTGCACATCCTATGATTTGAATCTATAATACGTAACTTATCCTCATAGCTCATAGTGAGCCACTCGTACTCAGAGTAGAACTAAGATGCTAACTTACTAGTTTTGTTATGACTCATCCCAATGAGTCATCAAGATACGCTAAAACTCTGAGGGTCCAGTCGTAACCAAGAGAGTGAGCCCAAAGCTCAAGAATTTTCACGGCCAAAAAATTAGGGTGTCACATTCTCCCCCACTTGGATCATTCATCCTCGAATGATAGGTCAAGGCAACACAATAACAATTGGGCTCCATATACCTCTACTCTAACCTTTAACTAAGTTTGGAAACAATGATGCCAAAAAAAATCACCCTTTTCTTTAACAAAGTCAGCAAACAAAGATGTTAAGAATAACACATACCTTAGGCACTACACATACCTTAGGCATGATTATCCAAAGCGGAAAATCAGAATGGATACTTGGACTTCATGTCCACTTCAGCTTCCCAAGTAGCCTCTTCAACCTTGTGGTTCCACTATAGAAGCTTTATCGAAGTTGCATCCTTTGCCTGCAACCGATGCACTTGCCGATCAAAAATTTTGATGGGGACTTCCTCATAAGATAAGGAATCTGAAATACCAATATTCTTGATAGGAACAATCAATGATGGATCACCCACACACTTCCTCAACATTAACAGATGGAACACCGGGTGAATGGAACTTAAACTATGAGGCAACTGTAACTCATATGCAATATTACCAACCTTCTTCCAAACCATGTACAGGCCAAAATTACAAGGACTGAGCTTTCCCTTTTTACCAGACCACACCACCTCTTTTATGAGAGACACCTTTAAGAACACCTAATTACACACCTCAAACTCTAACTCGCTACACCTCACATCTGTATAGAACATTTTGTGACTTTGGGTGGTCTTAAGCCTATACCAAATCACCTTCACTTTCTCCATGTCCCGGTAAACTAAGTCAGGGCCAAACAACTCATTTTCACCATCTTCATCCCACCCAATAGGAGAAAGACAACTCCTACCATACAATGCCTTAAAAGGATCCATACTAATACTAGAGTGATAACCACTATTATACGTAAACTCTATGACAGGCAAAAGATTGAACCCACTGCCACCATAGTCAATCATGCCAGTCCAAAGCATATCTTCCAAGACCTGAATATCCTTTTTCCGTGCCCATCTACCTATAGGTGAACAACTGTAATAAGGCTCACCTTATTTCCCAATACTCTCAAAAATAATCACCAATAGTGAGAAAATTACTGAGTACCTCAATCTAAAATAATAGAAATCAGAGCACCATATAACTTTATGATATATCTAAGAAACAACTTGGCATAATTCTCTGCTGAATATTAGTGCTCACTGGCAAGAAGTGAGAAGACTTAGTAATCCTATCCACTATGATCCAAATAAAATCCAATTAAATTTGAGACCAGGGAAGACCAGTAATGAAATTTATATTGATTAGCTCATATTTCAATACAGGAAACTCAATATCTTAAGAAAACCTATCAGGCCTCAATTGTTCAACCTTCACTTGTTGACACAACAAGCATTTACCCACAAAACTGGCCATATCTCGCTTTACGTTGTTCCACTAATAAATCTCCTTTAGATCATGATACATCTCAGCCAAAATACTTTCTTGCAATCCATCTACATTAGGAACACATTGTCTGCCTTGGTACCTTAAGATACTCTCGCCACCATTCTCAAAAGCCATTACCTTTTGTGGATATGCATCTCCCTTAATCAAACTTTAGAACCTACATTATGAAACACTATAGAATGAAATCAGTATGTGTTTTGTACTTTGAATGTACTGAGCATGTGAGATATGCATAATTTTATAAGAAACAAAATATAATGGTCATGAGGGATTAAATCGAGCATGAAAATTGATGAACACAACTGATACAGTGACCAAGTGAATATAACATATATCTGATAACAAGGTGTTGACTAAATTGAGTAAGAGATCATGAAGTAACTGAATTGAACTATTGGATCTACTATCAATTGACATACCCCATCTATGCTAAAGGGGGTTAATGAGTTACCCCAATTGGATGGTTGTTCAGTACCTTGCCAAGGGTCCAAACACTGGCTAGTGTGGATCCACTAATCTGATGTCCAAAAGATTAAATGTCAACCTATGGTGGAAACATAGTTTTGGAACTTGGGTTATCTTACCCTTTTTCCTCCTAGTTCTATGTACTATTCCAACTAAAAGTAAACTGATATAATAAAATGCCCAACAATAATGATATACTTAATCTAAAAGGAAAATGTTTTATCTAAAAACATTCTAAATCATGAAAATTAAAAGAATGAGTATTCAACTAACAATGTATGATATTCTAGGTCATCGGGTATTCATAACTTTCTATCACAGAAGAATGCTACTAAACAAGGAAATACTATAGTCTTACTATCATAAGAAATTTCACAACTCAAACCATAATAAAAATTTTATCAATATAATGAGAGTTCAAGGTCATGAGTATGTAATCATGCTTTAACTTATTGAAAAATATATATTTTTGGTTTAAAAATATTAAAAGATATTAGATATTCACTCTTTTCGTGAAACTCTAGGCTTGAAGTGTGAATTAAGCATGAGGAATTGGGCTAATTTTTGGACTCGATGGATTAAACAAAACCTTCTAATGAAATTCTAAATACATGAGGTTGAAAACCTTAATTACACCTTTTGATTGGAGACTAAAGTTGAGAACCCTAATCCTAACTTGAAGGAGAAAAATCACCACTTCTCTTTAAATTTTCTAAGTGTCGAAAGAATTATGAGAAATAGTGGACTTGATGATGGTTTTAGGATTATTATTAGCCATTAGTTAGCTTAAACAACTTAGTTTTGTTGTTAAAAAGGTGGGAAAACTCTTTTATAATCATCTAAAAAGTGTTAGAATCAGTCTCCATGACTCACGTGACTACACATAGGTTCTAGAAACATGCCGTGGCCTCAATCACTGCCTAGGATTCAATTTTACATTCCAATGCCCTGACCACGAGTCACTAATGAGGGGTGAATTTACCACTCATTTACACTAAATATTCATGCACACTACTACGATTTGATTGTAAAATTAAGACAGATTTGGGGTTAAATATACTAATTCCCATATTTTGCAAGTGTACATGTGCTGAGAAGAAAAGAAGCAAACGTAAGCTGAAAAGGAACAAAAGGGAATTGAATTTCAAGACTTGGAAAAGCTGAAGCAAGTTCAGGATCTAGCATTCAGTTATCGCGATCATGGGCATCATCCCACCATCATGACAAATCAAGTTATTCAACCAACTGCGATCACGATGGACTTACCACAGTAGCAGTAAGCGCGATCGCGATCAACCATCCCCAATTGTGTGAAAGTAGAAATAGCCCAAGATCAGAAACAACATTTTGACCAGAGATGGGGGTGTTTGGTCATCATGCCTGCCTCTACTTCTCAAGTAGCTACCTCAACTAGCTGATTTCACCAAAGAACCTTTACCAAACAGACCTCCTTATTGTTCAACTTATGAACCCGATGGTCACAGATCTCAATTGGGACCTCCTTGTAAGAGAGGCTATCATTAACACCTATATTGTCTAAAGGCATAATTGATGTTGGATCACCAATGCATTTCTTAATAAGGAAACATGAAAAATGGGATGCGCTTATCCTAAATATGCAGGAAAAGTCAACATATAGGCTACATTATCATAGCAACCAAAAATATTATAAGAAATAACATAATGGGGATTGAGCTTTGCTTTCTTACTAAATCTCTTCACCATTTTCAAGGGTGAAATTTTAAGTAAACCAAATCACCAATAGAAAACCCAAGTTCCTTCCTCCTAACATCTATATTGGACTTTTTATTACTTTGAGTTGCTTTTAGACTCTTTCTAACCAACTGGACTTTCTCCATATCCTCATGAACATTGTATATTCCTATCAAGGAAGATTTACCAACTTCAAACAAACAAATAAGATATCTATACCTTCTACCATAAAGTGCTCCAACTGGGATAATCTGAATACTAGATTTATAGCTATTATTATAAGTAAACTCAATAAAAGTCAAATAATTAGCTCAAATATCCTTGAAATCAACCACGCACACCCTCAATATATTTTTTTAGGTCTAACTAGTCCTTGTTTCTTGACCATCTATCTGCAAATGAAAATTCATATTAAGATAAATCTAGGTATCAAGACTTTTAAAAACTCTTCTCGAATCAAGAGGTAACTGAGTACCCCTATTTGAAATAATGTCAAAGGGACTCCATGAAATTTTATAACTCCCAAAGATACAGTCTAGCATAGTCTTTAGTTGAATCATAAATTTTAATTTGTCAGAAATGGGCCAACTTAGTCATTCGATCTGCGATAACCCAAATAGAATTATGTTGATAATAAGTATGAGGCAACCCAGTTAACAATTCCAAATTCACCACTTCCCACTTCTAAGTAGGAATACTGATATCCTAAAGCATACGAACAAATCTCTAGTGCTCAACCTTAACTTACTAGAAATACAGACACATAGCTATAAATTTTGTGATATCCTTCTTATGCCATTCCACCAATAGACTTCCCATAGATCACAGTACATCGTAGTATCCATAGGGTACTTTATGCTTTTATTATCATTTGTTGTCTCGAGTTATCTACATTTAGAACACATAGTTTTACCTGATAACAAAGAACATCATCTCCTCCTTGGGAAAAAAATCAACCTTCTGACTCTTGACTTCTTTTTTTAACTTAAACAAAATAGGTTCATTATCTTTCTTTTCCTTCATCTCTGCTATTAATGAAGATTCTGAATCATTCTAAATGGAGATATTATCTTTGATATAATCAACCAACCAAACTCCTAATCTACCAATAAGGTGAACCTCATGAACTCGATCTTTTTTATCTTCCTCAATATGAAAAAATATTTTCGTATACAGTCTACTAGGAGTGTCAACCACAATATTGGCTTTTCTCGAATAGAACAAGATGATTATAGCATAATTCTTTAGTAACTCTAGCAATATTATCTATCTAAACACATATCGATGGATCTTTTGTTCCATGAACACATCTATATGAACCACTATAAAGATAATGCCTCTGAACCTTTTAGGCAAAAACCATTGCTGCAAACTCAAGATCAAGAGTTGGGTAATTCTTCTCATAAGGCTTGAGTTGTATAGAGGTGTATTCTATAACCTATCCATGTTTCATCAAAAAAAACTAAGGAAAACTCTAGAATCATCACTATAAACCACAAGCCTTTCTGAATTATGTGATATAGTCTAAACTAAAGAAGATGTGAGTCGACTCTTTATTTCTCCAAAAATGTTCTTGCATGAATTGGACCACTGAAACTTTAATTTATTTAGTCAATATGGATATAGTGGAAAATGAAAGGAAATCACTCAATAAAATATTTGTACTACCTAGTTAAACCCAAGAAACTCTTGATATTTAATGGAGAGATTGGTCTAGACCAATTCCTAACTACTTTTATATATTTGAGGATCAAGCAAAATTCCCTTAAAATAAATACTATGTCCAAGGAATGCTATTGATTTCAACCACAGTCATGCTTTCTTAACTTTGCGAATAATTGGTGATCTTTGAGAGTCTTCTAGAGAAGACTTAAATATTTTGTATGTTCATTCACACTCCAAGAATAAATAACGATGTCATTAATAAAGAAAATGAACAACATGTCTAAGTAATGATTAAACACCCTATTCATGAAGTTTATAAAAGTTACAGGAGCATTTGTTAGCCCGAAATACATGACAACAAATTCCAAGTGACCATATCGAGTTCTGAAGGTTGTATTTAAAATGTCACATTCTTTTACTATGAGCTAATAATGATCAGATTTAAGTTCTAGCATAGAAAAAATATTGGCATCCTAAAGTTGACTAAGCAAGTCATCATTCTTGGGAATTTGATAATTATTCTTGATTGTGACATTGTTCAACTGATGATAGTTGATGCACATTTTGAGGAACCTTCTTTCATTTGTAGGAAGATAATTGGAGCACCCCATGAAGAAATGTTGGGACAGATAAAACCCTTTTATAGAAAGTATTTCAATTGCTCTTTCAATTCTATAAGCTACCCTAAAGCCATTTTATAGGGAGGAATTAATATAGCTAGGTGTTTGGGAGGAGATTTATTCTAATTCAATTTTTTGCTCAGGATAAACTCTTGGAAGATATTAAGGAAACACTTCTAGAAATTTATTTACCACATGAACTGACTAAAGAGATGGGGACTCACCCTTGAATCCTTTACTTGAATCCCTAACTGGCATAGAGACTGAGAAATTGTCGAAAGGCTTTCAGGACTTAAACTAAAGTCTACTGCTATGAAAAGTATTAGAAAGGATAGAGTGGATTGGGATCTAAATGTGCACAAACATTAGTATGAAAAACCACTAACATACCAATGACTACAGTAGGGAAAACTTCCTCATCCTGTCGAGTCTGCAGTGAATAGAACCGATTCTAACACTGACTGCCACATGTAATAGATGAGGCACCCTACTGAGTAGGGAGTCTAATTAGAGCTGTTGAAGTGTTGAATTAAGTCTACTAACGAGCATGTCCATCCTTTCCAGTGGAACCTGGGCACTCCTTCAAATGATGACCTATCTTACTGCATCCAAAAAAATTCCAAATATTATCTATACACTCTCCTTGGTGATTCTTACCACTCCTCTTAAAAGATAGAGTGGTACGTCCACTAGTGACAGTGTCCTAGGGTTCAGAGCATGGTTCCCTATCCCGATATTCTTTTCTTAAATTAGGAACTAGAGAACAGTAGAACATGGAGTTGGGGCTGAAGATTTCTTAAAAATTTGAGAGTGTTTGCTACCATCTAATAGATAATAAGAAAAGTTAAAGATACTTATTTTGGAGCTCTTACTCTCCCTTTCCTTCTCTTTGATTTTATCTTCTTCAATTTGTTGAGAATGAACCATCAACCTAGAGGTTCCCATCTCTTTAACCAACATAGTATTCCTATATTCTTTGACCATATCCTTAGAAGTACCAGACACAAACTTACTCATTTGGGCTCCAGAGTCAGCAACCATTACTGGTGCATATTTATCCAGTTAAGTAAACTTGAGAGAATACTCTTTAATACTCATGCTACCCCTCTTTATATTAATAAACTCTTGTACCTTAGCCTTACTTAGATAAAGTGGTATGAACCTATCCATAAATGCAAAAACAAACTCACCTCACTCTATCGGCCCTAAATTCACACCTCTATCAACTTTCCATTATTTGTACAAAGTTTAACCCACTCCTTGCATTTGATAAGTATCCATATCAACACTTTCAATTTGCGTGACACCCATGATCTCAGTATATTTTTGAATGTTATGTAAGATCTCATATGGATCCTTTTTAGACTTAGACCCAAGGAATACCAAAGGATTTATTTGAGTAAAGTCTTGGTCTCCCGCTACTGTCTTATTTACTATTGGGTTGGCCGATGTCATAACCTAACTGGTTATTCTTAGTGGTCATGGATTGGGCTAATGCAACAAAAGTAGGCCTAAATTGAATATGTGAGACGTTCAGAGGTTCTGTTAGAGCTGACAATCCTTGTTATTTCATTTTCTATTCCTATTTTACCTTCTATTAGCTATTATGGGAGGCATTTTTTGTAAATTCATATACCACATGCCAAAAAAGGTTTTAATAGAGATCACACTCCATCGCACGATATAAACATGAAAGAAGTGAATCTTTTTCTTAAACATCTCATAACCGCTCATTCATAAATATGGTTCACTTCACACTAATGAATAAGTGATGCGACCTTAACTAGGGCCTTTTCATGATGGGCATCTCAAGCCCACTGTGGGCTGGATATCACCTCCTTATCCTTTCCTTAAGATTACATAAATGTAAAAGAGGAATCTAACCAAAACTTATAGTAAAATGTAAAGATGAAAAAATAAAAACTAAGAGTCAAAGCAACATCCAACCCACACTTTTCTACTGAAATCTTTAAAACCAAAAATGCTAAAAGGGTTGGGACATCCCCCCAACCATGACCAAAATGAAAATCCAAGATAAATACAAAGATATAATGGAAATAGATGAATTGGATGGGTATTTCAAAATATGGAGTCTCATCACTTTACAATCACTCAACAAATGTACCAAACCACCTAAATCTACACAAGAGTATCAAAAAATCCCTCCGACATTACATCATCAAATGATAATATAACACCTCAAATTTTTGGGCCTAAAAATTCCTAAGTTTTTTAACTCACTCCCCTGACTACTACTTACCTTATGAATCATAAGGTCACCATATGAGTATTAGGACCCCAATTATAGGTTGACTAATAAGGTTGCCCATGGTGCCTATTCTAAGTACGACTAGACTCAATAAGATGCCAAGACTTTAAATGAGTCGTATAGTTCTTCTCATAGTCAAATCAGTAAAGGTGCCTAATATTTCTGGACAATGACCACGACCCTACATGTTATGATACCTCATGAGTTATAGTGGGGATTAGTAGGGTCAATATTAAGGGGTACTTAAGCTACTTCTCCAACTACGAGTCTTGAAGACAACTCATAGCTAGACATCCTAAGTCGTTAGGTGCCCCGTAACGACTGGACGACCTTTTTTGCACTCTTATATGAGGGAATTCTTTTCATTTCCATCTTTCCCACTTAGAACCCATATTTATTAAATACTCAAAGAGGGTTATTTCCATCACTTTAAAAATCAAATAAATGATTTCTTCTTTCTCAAATCCCTTAGTTAAAGACACATAGGGTTTCTAAAGAATTGGCAATGAAAGCTTCCAATGGTTTATTTCACTCTATAATTCTTAATATCTTAGGCATGTTACTATTCCCCAAAGTTTATTTTGCTAAAAGAATGTATTTAAAATTGTTATTCATGTGATTAAATTATGGTTTATGAATATGGGTTGAGGGCTTTGAGCCTTAATGAATGAATTGTTTTTTCTATGGCTTTTATGAATGATTCAATGTCTAAATTGATGGTTTTGAATTATTTGGGGTGCATGGTATGGTTAATTTAAATAGGGTTTGTGGATCCCCCTAAATTGATGGATTTAAATATTATAATTAGTATAAACTAAACCTAATCTTGTGAAACCTGCTTTGAACATGAGAATATATGCATTAAAAATACCTTTGGACCTATTATATATCATAAAGGCAAAAGAACCATATTTGATTTATTGAATAAAGGGGCTCATTTCCCCCAAGTTAATGGCATGATGATAATACCTTGCAATTATAGCTAGTACTATGGTACCAATATTATATGTCTAATTTGTATCTTGATTGAATGAATGGGAATATGTAAATATGTTAATTGGTCTTAAAAGGGGTTGTGTAGCTAGGCTGTGAAAGAGTAGGTCCCGATAGACCAATAGTAGAAATTGCATGTACTCGTGCGTGGGTCTAATTGGCCAAGTATTTGAGTCATCCTTACTTTATGACCGAGTGTTCGTCACCCTTTTATATATGTTCAAGTGTTTGAGTGACACTCGGTGCATATGTACATAAGATTATTCTATAGTTCATGTAGCCTACATACACTGGGGGCCTTTTAGCAGGGGAGCTGAGCCCATATAGCATGTGGGTGTCTTTTTATGACAGCTAAAGCCATACAGTCCAGGCTAATATTTTATGTTTATGCAAAACCTTTATCCGTATCCTAACAATTATATATATATATATGCATGTACATTATATGCATGTGGATTACATTATATACATGTGGATTTTATTGAGGTTTATCACCTGACATAATTTTATCCCTTTCCTAAGTTACATGCTAGTGCTCACCCTGCTACCTATCTCAAGATGTTGTATCCTCATGTGATTCAGGAATTAGATACACTTCTACTTTTCCTACACAGAGATAGCATTTTCAATTGTCAACAATCATCTTTGAAGTGGTTCACTTCTATTCTCCAGAAAGGCCATCATTTTGAAGTCTTATGTCATTTATGTCTTAGACTATTTCCATTGGATTATTTTGGCCTTCATGGGGGGCATGTCCTGACTTAGATTAGTTTTGGTCTGTTTAGAGGTTTTGTGAATTAATGTGGATTGGGATGTTATTGAAATTCTTAAATTCTTTTTTGAGTTACTTATCTTGTTATATGTTTTAAATTTATCCACTACTAACTGTATTATGTTCTATTTGGATAGGCTAAGGGGTGGCCTTCCGTCCTCGATAAAATTGAGATACCCGCCACAGCCAGGTCCTTATTTGGGTCATGATAGGTCAGCATCAAACCCCTAGGTTTATGGTTAATTGGGTATCCATAAAGCTAGGTCAAGTGGAGTCTCTTTTATAGGTGTGTAGCACACCACACTTATAAGGGAGAGGCTATTAGACATTTAGGAATATTTTCTTTCTTGTATTCTACTTTTGGGATATAGTGTCTAGAATATTGAAATCTCTTCTAACTCTATTTGTTTGTATTTCAGATTATGCCTCCTTAATGCTCGTAGAAACTCCTTTATCCCAACTTAGAGCAACATGGACAAAACTTATTCTATTTATGAGGTACAGACTCAGTTTAGGGTCCCTACTTCTAATTTCCTCATGGATTTCCATTGGTCCCTAATAGTACTTCTGGAGCTCCTTTGGATGATGATATTCATGGCCAAATACCTTAGGAAGATATGGCCAATGCTGAGTATCGCCAGTTAATTCATTAGCTTACGTAATTAGTGGCCTCCTAGTCATGCCAGTCTAAGCATATTGCCCATGTCACTCCTTCTTCTGAGGCCACAAGGGTTGGTTAGTTCATAAGGTTGATTCCTCTAACTTTTACTAGTTCAAAGGTTGAGGATGATCCTCAAGGATTCATAGATGAGATTGAAATGATTTTTTTAGTGATGCATGCTTCTAACTATGAGGGTGTGGAGTTTGCTACATACCAATTGACATATATGGCATACCAGTAGTATGAGAAGTTAGAGAAATTGAGGAGTGAAGATATAGATCCATCTATATAGGATAACTTCTCTATTGCCTTTCATAATTACTTCTTTTTTTAGGAGTTGAGAGTGGTGAAAGCTGAGGAGATTGTGAATTAGAAACAAGGCAAGATAACTGTGAAAGACTATGCCTTAAAGTTTCATTAGTTGTTTCACTATTCTTTGAAGTTTGTGTCCTCTATGAGGGATATGATGAAGAAGTTTTCTTCAGCCTTATCTCGGGACTTGGTGTTGGAGTATAAGCCTGTCGTGCTGAATAATGTCATGGACATCTGTAATACCCCGCATGTTTCTAATCCTGTGATTCATACTTGAGTACATGACTTACAATGAATATACTAGTGATAGGATAGCTTATGATTCATTAAGCATGTTGATATGAGTCACTTAAGGTAATACTAGCTAAGAGTTTTTGAATCCATCAAGTTTTAGTGTTTGATTTTGCAAGGGTCATCTTTTAACGAGTATACCTGGATGTTAATGTGGTATTTTGGCTGATTTAGACCGACCAAATTGTAGAAAATCGAATTAGCTTTCCAACGATACCAACTTTGCCTTAATCCAATACACGAGCGAAAAGTTATGCCCATTTTCGTAAGAGACAGTAAGCATAGGAGATTGGTTAGGCGCCGCCTAACCTAAGCATAGGCGATTGGTTAGGTGCCGCCCAACCCAAGCATAGGCGATCACTTGGGCGCCGCCTAAGACAATTCTAGGTGTCAAGAACACTCCGTCTTGAGTTATTTTAAAGGTAATAAAGTTTTTAAATACTCCTTAAACGTCCCTAAACGTAACCCTATGAAATATATATCTTCTAAACATACTGCAACCCTATTTTCATCTCAAAGCTCATCATCCAAGAGCACTAAAGGAGGAAAACAACTAGGGTTGCATAATTAAGCTTGAAGATCCAATTTCATGAAATTCCTCCGTTAATCATCAAGAATCTTCCTTCTAATGTATGCGTAGTGTTCATCCACGGATTCCTTTCAGCCGTCGAGTTCAAGAATCAATATTTAAAATACAAAAGCTTGGTTGATTGTGGTGATATGATCATACCCATGTTGATGTTTGTCTGTTTTCTTCTTTATCATTATAAAGTATGATTTCTATATTGTTGCGTGTTGATGATCATGTTGTTGATATTGGGTGATTCCCAAGATGGAATCTTTATATGTTTTTGTGAATTCATGATATCATATGAGTTGGAAACATGTAAATTTGGCTGTTCATGATGTATAATTTGATGAATTCACCTATGCTTAAGATGTGCATGTAAGGTGTTTGATAAAATGCTTAAGGAACTAGAAATCACGCAATATATCTAAATTGTGACTAAGTGAAGGATTTATGATATGCCGTTATGTTCCAATGACTTCTATGTTGTTAATGTGCCTTGTAAATGTTGTTGGAATACTCATGAACTATTCTTATGAGATTATGCTATGTTTACTTGCAAATCCTACGTATGAACAAGATGTATGATAACCATGCAATCCACATGAACTTCCATGCTACTAGTATGTGTTGCCAATATGATTATGCAACGAACATAATATTAAGATTGTGCAAGTACTTCCATGTGATATGAAATCCTTTCCATGAAATACATTGTTGATAACCATGCATAGTATGATCAAGTTAGTCATGTGTGTCAGTTTCCTTCCATCGAGTCCTGGGGGTACTTGTACCCGAAAACTATAGTTGTGTGCCTAGATCCATGTCATGTTTCATGATATTCGAACTCAAGCTATATTCCATAGAATTCAGTCAATCATGTGACTTAGGAAAACCTCATGATCTTAGTCAGTTGTCAGATATTAGTAACATTCCGCTAGTCAATAGAATTCAGTAAGATCAATTCATGCACAGTTAGCTATTCATGTCCAGTCCCTCTAGATGGGAGTACAGGTTAGCACCAAGTGAACCCAAGGATGGGAACTCACCTTCCAGTTTAGGGTGTGATTCTTAGTAGCAATCCTTGTGTTCCAGAACTACATAGCCAGCGTAGGTTGAGACATCTTAACCCGTCAGCTTAGGGTTGATGAGGTGGCTTAACCCGTCAGTTTAGGGTTCCCACCAATCTCATTTAGTACCTGCCAGATAAGGGTCACTCACAACTGTCCTTACTAGTGGTGCAGTATTGACACCCCTCCAGTCGGGGCAGAGATTGAACCCCAGTTTAGCCATAACGGCATACATGGGGCATGTCGGTTAAACACTACCTCCCACTGTTTCAGTAACAGTCTCAGTAAAAGAACTCAGGGTGTTCTTCAAATTTCAGTATATACAGGACTGTCAGATATAGTCATCCATGTTATCAGTTTCAGTATCAATCTCTGTAAAAGAACTCAGAGTGTTCTTCAGATTTAAATATATACAGGACTGTCAGATACATTCATCTATGTTATCAGTTTTAGTATCAGTCATGACAGTTATTAGTAAACCATGTATTAGCTTATAGGTTATGCTATCACGTATTCATGGTCCCAGTTTCTATATAAGTGTGTTTGCACTCCCACATTCATATTAGTCAGTCAGTGTTGTTCATTATGAAACCCTTTATGTTCAGCCTACCTTCCTCGTATACTCAGTACTCCATTTGTATTGACGCATTTGTGCTATAGTGCTTTCTTTTCATGTTACACCATAGGTTCTGAGACATGAGCCCCAGCCCAGCAGTAGCAGTAGCGTTCCAGTTGCAGAGACATAGTGAGTCCTCATTGATTCAAGGACAATATGATCTAATTTATTTATTTATTCTTCAGTTCAATTTTACGGAGTTAGTTGGAGACATATTCCTTCAACTCCTTATTCAGACAATTTAGAGGCTTTCAGATTTACATTCAGATTTAGTTGTTTTGGGTATTTTTGCCCACATGATTGTATTCAGTTGAACCGTATGGCCTTATAGTTCCATGTATTCCGTATTATTATATTATGATTTGTAGTATATAGGTATAGATATCAGTCATGGGTTAGCTTATGGTCCCTCAGGGTCATGAGCATCGTGTAGTATTCTTTTTCAGTAAATCAGGGTGTTAAAAACTTGGTATCAGAGCCTAAGGTTTAATAGAGTCCTAGGAAGTCTGAAAGCCGCATCTAGTAGAGTCTTGTATATGGGTATGTTGCGCGCCACATTTATGTGTGGGAGGCTATAAGATATTTTAGGAACAGTCCTCTTTCTTCATTATTCATGTCATGCTAGTGAGCATAGTCACAAGTTAAACTCTCAGTCTAATCCATTCTTCTCTTATTGCAAACTATGGCCCCAAAGAGAAGAAACCATCCAGCTCCTCAGCCCGAAGATCCTTTGGGTGAACATGTTTTCCATGCAGAGTTTAGAGCCGCATTTACCATACTTGCTCAGTCCATGGTTGCACAGAATGAACGGCCACCAATCATTCCAACCAATCCAGTGGCCACTCCCAAAGCAGCTAGGGTTCGGGACTTCACTCGAATGAACCCTCCATCTTTCCATGGGTCTAAGTCTGATGAGGACCCTCAAGAGTTCATTGACCAAGTCCAGAAGGTCATTGACATCATGGGTGCTACTTCTATTGAGAGTGCTGAGTTAGCCGTCTACTAGTTACAGGATTTTGCTCATGATTGGTACAAATAGTGGAAGTCTGAGAGGTTAGATGATATAGGCCCTATCAAGTGGGAGGAATTTCTCACAGCCTTCTTAAATAGATTTTTTCCCTAAGAGCTGAGGGAAGATAAAGTTCTTGAGTTCATCAACCTCAGGCAGGGGAATATGACAATTAGGGAGTATTCTCTCAGATTTACTCAGCTAGCCAGGTATGCTCCTCGTGTGGTTGCAGACAATAGAGCTAAGATGAGCAAGTTCATTTCAGGGGTCAACAATAGCGTGATAAATGAGTGGAGGTCTACGATGCTGATTTGTGATATGATCTTAGCAAGACTCATGACCCATGCCCAGCAAGTAGAAGAGAAAAAGTTTAAGACTAGGGAGAGGTGAAAAAGAGAGCAAGGTCAGGTAATTTCAACTTTGCTCACCCTAAGTCAGATGGAGGAAACTGTTCATAGTTTTGCTCCAAGTTAGCCATTCCAGCTTCTTCCTCTACCAGCGCTCCAGTGCCAAAGTTCAGAGATGGCAATAATAACAAAGTTCCAGGCTCTAAATCTCAGGGAAGTGTTAGCAGTGCCCGAACGAATCCCCTTTGTCAGACTTGTGGTAAGAACCACAAGGGCATTTGTAGAGCTGGTAATGATGTCTATTTTGGTTATGGAAAGCCAGGCCACAGGATTAGAGAGTGTCTGCAGTCAAGTCTTCAGGGTTAGCAAAATCATTCTACAGCTCAGTCCAATCGCCCGAACTAGCAGGGTGCCATTTCCAATGCTACCAGTGGGCAACACACAAATAGACTCTATGCTTTTCAGTCCCGACAGAATCAGGAAAATTCTCCTGATGTCGTTACTGGTATATTACAGATTTTCCATGTTTATGTTTATGCTTTGCTAGACCCAGGTGCATCCTTGTCTTTCGTTACTCCATACATAGTAGGCGATTTTGGATTCTGTCCTGAAGTCCTAGCAGAGCTCTTCTTAGTCTTTACCCCAATGGATAAAACCATCATAGCTCGGCAGGTACACAGGAACTGCCCGATTATGATATCTCAGAAATCCATGTCAGCAAATTTAGTGGAGTTAGAGATGACTGATTTTGATGTCATTCTCAGCATGGATTGGCTTTATTCCTTCTATGTCACAGTCGACTGCAGAAATAGGATAGTTCAGTTTCAGTTCCAGAATGAGCCCATCCTAGAGTGGAAGGGTAGCATTTCAGCATTCAGGGGTCAACTTGCTTCCTACCTTCGAGCAAGGAAAATGATTTCTAAAGGGTGTGTGTATTATCTCGTGCATGTTAAAGATTCCAATTTTGAATATCCCAGTCTCAAAACAGTCCCTGTTGTTAATGAATACTCAGATGTCTTTCCTGAAGATCTTCCAAGCATCCCTCTCGAAAGAGAAATAGACTTCGACATAGACCTTCTTCTGGATACTCAACCTATTTCTATTCCGACATACAGAATAGCACCAGCACAACTCAAGGAACTGAAAGATCAGTTGAAGGATCTCTTAGATAAGGGATTCATCAAACCCAGTGTTTCCCCATAGGGTGCGCCAGTATTATTCGTGCGCAAGAAAGATGATTCTCTCAGGATGTGTATTGATTATCGTCAACTCAACAAGGTCAGGGTCAAGAATAGATATCCTCTTCCTAGGATTGATGATTTATTCAACCAATTTTAGGGTGCCAGTTACTTCTTCAAGATAGAACTCAGATCAGGCTATCATCAGCTCAGAGTTAGAGAATATGACATTTCGAAGACAGCTTTCCGTACTCGGTGTGGTCACTTTAAATTTTTAGTCATGTCATCTGGTCTTACCAATGCCCCTGCAACTTTTATGGATTTGATGAACCGTGTGTTCAAGTAGTACTTGGACATGTTTGTCATAGTCTTTATAGATGATATTCTAGTCTATTCTCGCACAAAGCGTAATCATGCAGACCATCTCAGGATTGTTCTTCAGACTCTCAGGGATCACCAATTATTTGCTAAGTTCAACAAGTGGGAATTTTGGCTAAGATTAGTAGCATTCCTTGGCCATATTATTTCAGGTGATGGAATTAGAGTAGATCCTCCAAAAACCGAGGCTGTTAGAAACTGGCCCAGACTCGTATCTCCAATAGATATTAGGAGTTTCTTAGGTTTGGATGGCTATTATAGATGCTTTATTGAGGGATTTTCTTCTATTGCATCTCCCATGTCTAGATTGACTCAAAAGAAGATTAGGTTTCAGTGGTCAGATTCATGCGAGAAGAGCTTTCAAGAGTTGAAGACTCGACTCACCTCTGCTCTAGTTCTAGCTATTCCAGATAGTTCAGATGATTTTTTAGTCTATTGTGATGCATCCAGAGTGGGTTTAGGTTGTGTCCTCATGCAGCATGGTAAGGTCATAGCCTACGCTTCAAGACAGTTAAAGCCACATGAGAAGAATTGTCCTACTCATGATCTTGAGTTAGCAGCGATAGTTTTTGCCTTGAAGAATTGGAGGCATTATCTCTATGGAGTTCATGTAGATGTCTTCACAAACCATAAAAGCATCCAGTATGTATTTTCCCAGAAAGATCTCAATCTTCGCCAGAGAAGGTTGCTAAAGCTCTTGAAGGATTACGACATGAGTGTTCTTTATCATTTGGGCAAGGCCAATGTTGTGGTCGATGCTCTCAGTCGACTCTCCATGGGTATTATTTCTCATGTTGAGGATAGTAAGAAAATGATGGCTCAGAAGATCCATCAGCTTGCCAAACTAGGCATTCGCTTAGTCGATTCTTCAGAGGGTGGTGTATGTGTTCATAGTAGTTCAGAGTCATCTCTAGTTTCTGAGGTGAAAGAGAAACAAGACAGGGATCTTAGCCTTGTCAAGCTTAAAGAGTCAGTTCAGAATCAGAAAGTCGAGGTTTTCTCCCAAGGAGGAGATGGCGTTCTTCATTGTCAGGGTTGTCTATGTGTTCCAGGTGTAGATGAATTCAGGCAGCGAATTCTTGTAGAAGCACATGGTGCGTGATACTCTATTCATCCATGGGCCACTAAGATGTACCGCGACATGCGGGAGATCTATTGGTGGAGTGGGATGAAGAGAGATATTGCAGAGTTTGTTGCTAAGTGCTCTATATGTCAGCAGGTTAAGATAGAGCATCAGAAACCTAGTGGTGCCATGCAAGAGTTCACTATTCCTACTTCGCAGTGGGAAGAAGTTAACATAGACTTCGTGATAGGTTTGCCTAGAACTCGTCATCAGCATGATTCAATCTAGGTCATTATAGATAGAATGACCACGTTAACTTATTTCCTTCCTGTTCGTACTTCTTATTCTGCTGAGGATTATGCCGAACTCTATATCATGGAATTAGTCAGATTACACGGTGTTCCACTATCTATCATCTTAGACAAAGGTACGCAGTTTACTTCTCACTTTTGGAAAGCATTCCAAAAGGGTCTCGGTACCCAAGTCCATCTCAGCACAGTATTTTATCCTCAGATAGATGGTCAAGCAGAGAGGACCATTCAGACTCTTGAAGATATGCTAAGTGCATGTGCAATTGACTTCAAGGGAAGTTGGGACGACCATTTTCCTTTGATTGAGTTTACATACAACAATAGCTATCACTCTAGTATTTAGATGGCTCCATTTGAAGCTCTCTATGGTAGGATATGTAGATCTCTAATTAGTTGGTTCGAAGTTAGTGAGGCCTTGATCATAGGTCCTGACTTAGTATTCGATGCCTTAGAGAAAGTTCAGTTGATCAGAGAGAGACTCCGGGCTGCTCAGAGCCGACAGAAGTCCTATGCAGATGTTCGTAGAAAGAATATTAAATTTGAGGTCAATGACTATGTCTATCTTAAGATCTCTCCCATGAAGGGAGTGAAGAGGTTTGGCAATAAAGGGAAACTTAGTCCCCGGTATGTCAGTCCCTTCAGAATTCTTTGTCGTTTTGGCAAGGTAGCTTATGAGCTTGAGTTGCCTTCAGATCTAGCCTCAGTCCATCCAGTCTTCCATATCTCTTTGCTAAAGAAGTGCATAGGTGACCCAGCAGTTGTTTTCCCTATTCAGAGCATCGACATTCAGAACAACCTTTCTTATGAAGAGATTTCAGTCAAAATCTTAGATTATCAGATTCATAGATTGAGGAACAAAGAAGTCCCTCTAGTCAAGGTTCTTTGGAAAAATCAGTCTCATAAGGGAGCTACTTGGGAAGCAGAAGCAGATATGCGTACGAAGTATCCTCACCTCTTCCCCGCTAATTCACATTAAGCTCAAGGTAACAGTTCTCCTTAAGATTATTAAATTTCACGTTCATGTTTCCTGTATAAACTTGGTACCTATTTACTGTTTCATACTCAGTCATTCATTCATGTGTCAGTTGTTTAGCATGTCAGTCATGAGATCAAGTTTCAGTTCTTCATGTTCAGTTCAAGTTTTATTGTCTTGTATCCCTTCTCAGTAAATTCTTATTCGAGGACGAATATTCCCAAGGGGGAGATATTGTAATACCCCGCATATTTCTAATCCTGTGACTCATACCTGAGTACATGACTTACAATGAATATCCCAGTGATATGATAGCTTATGATGCATTAAGCATGTTCATATGAGTCACTTAAGGTAATACAAGCTAAGAGTTTTCGAATCCATCAAGTTTGAGTGTTCGATTTGCAAGGGTCATCTTTGAATGAGTATAACTCGATGTTCATGTGGTATTTTGGCTGATTTATACCCACCAAATTGTAGAAAATCTAATTAGCTTTCCAACGATACGAATTTTGCCTTAATCTAATACCCGAGCAAAAAGTTATGCCCATTTTCGTTAGAGACAGTAAGCATAGGAGATTGGTTAGGCGCCGCCTAACCCAAGCATAGGCAATTGGTTAGGCGCCGCCAAACCCAAGAATAGGCTATCACTTGGGCACCGCCTAAGTTAACTCCAGATGTCAAAAACACTCCGTCTTGAGTTATTTTAAAGGTAATTAAATCTCTAAATACTTCTTACACGTCCCTAACTTAACCCTATAAAATATATATCTTCTAAACATACTGCAACCCTATTTTCATCTCAAATCTCATCATCCAAGAGCACTAAAGGAGAAAAACAACTAGGGTTGCATAATTAAGCTTGAAAATCCGATTTCAAAGAAATTCCTCCATCAATCATCAAGAATCTTCCTTCTAAGGTATGCGTAGTGTTCATTTTCTTCCGTGGAGTTCAAGAATCAATCTTTAAAATACAAAAACTTGGTTGATTGTGGTGATATGATCATACCCATGTTGATGCTTGTCTGTTTTCCTCTTTCTCATTATAAAGTATGATTTCTATATTGTTGCGTGTTGATGATCATGTTGTTGATATTGGGTGATTCCCAAGATGGAATCTTTATATGTTTTTGTGAATTCATGATATCATATGAGTTGGAAACATGTAAATTTGGTTGTTCATGATGTATAATTTGATGAATTCACCTATGCTTAAGATGTGCATGTAAGGTGTTTGATAAAATGCCTAAGGAACTAGAAATCATGCAATATAGCTAAATTGTGACTAAGTTAAGGATTTATGATATGCCCTTACGTTCCAATGACTTCTAAGTTGTTAATGTGCCTTGTAAATGTTGTTGGAAAGTCATGAACTATTCTTATAAGATTATGCTATGTTTACTTGCAAATCCTATTAATGAACAAGATGTATGAAAACTATGCAATCCACATGAACTTCCATGCTATTAGTATATGTTGCCAATATGATTATGCAACGAACATAATATTAAGATTGTGCAAGTACTTCCATGTGATATGAAATCCTTTCCATGCAATACATTGTTGATAACCATGCATAGTATGAGATCCTTACTTATGATATTATATATTATGGACTCTACTCTTATGGTTAAGTCAATCATGTGTGTCAGTTTACTTCCATCGAGTCCTGGGGGTACTTGTACCCAAAAACTATAGTTGTGTGCCTAGATCCATGTCATGTTTCACAATATCCAAACTCAAGCTATAATTCTATAGACTTCAGTCAGTCATGTGACTCAGGAAAACCTCATGATCTTAGTCAATTGTCAGATATCAGTAACATTCCGCCAGTCAACATAATTCAGTAAGATCTAGTCATACACAGTCAGTTATTCATATCCAGTCCCTCCAGATGGGAATAGAGGTTAGCACCGAGTGAACCCAAGGATGGAAAATCACCCGCCAGTTTAGGGTGTGATTCTTAGTAGCAGTCCTTGTGTTCCAGAATTATGTAGCCAGCGTTGTTTGAGACATCTTAACCCATCAGCTTAGGGTTGATGAGGTGGCTTAACCCATCAGTTAAGGGTTCCCACCATTCTCATTGAGTACCCGCCACATAAGGGCCACTCACATCTGTCCTTACCAGTGGTGCGGTATTGATAATCCTCCAGTCGGGGTAGAGATTGGACCCCATTTTAGCCATAACGGCATACATGGGGCATGTCGGTTAAACACTACCTCCCATAATTTTAATAACAGTCTCAGTAAAAGAACTCAGGGCGTTCTTCAGATTTTAGTATATACAGGACTGTCAGATACAATCATCTATGTTATCAGTTTCAGTATCAGTCATGACAGTTATCAGTAAACCATTTATTAGCTTACAGGTCATGCTATCACGTATTCGTGGTCCCAGTTGCTATAAATGTATGTTTGCACTCCCACGTTCATATTAGTCAGTCAGCGTTGTTCATGCATGAAACCCTTTATGTTCAGCCTACTTTCCTCGTATACTCAGTACTCCTGTTATACTGATGCATTTGCACTATGCAGGTTTCTTTTCATGTTACACCATATGTTCTGAGACACGAGCCCCAGCCCAGCAGTAGCAGTAGCGTTCCAGTTAGTGAGTCCTCATTGATTCGAGGACAATATGATCTGATTCATTTATTTATTCTTCAGTTCTATTTTACAAAGTTAGTTGGAGACATGTTCCTTCAAATCCTTATTCAGACAATTTAGTGGCTTTCGGATTTACGTTCAGATTTAGTTATTTTGGGTATTTTCACCCACATAATTGTATTTAGTTGAACCTTATAGCCTTACAGTTCCATGTATTCCGTATTATTATATTATGATTTGCAGTATATAGGTACAGATATCAGTCATAGGTTAGCTTGTGGTTCCTCGGGGTCATGAGCACTGTGTAGCATTCTGGTTCAGAAAATCGGGGTGTTACAATATCTCAATGACTATTGTGTATATGTAGAAGGTTGAAGACTAAAAGAAGAAACAAGCAGAAATAGGGAAAAGGCATAGTAAGAAATTTCGGTTCTGTAAGAAGGGCAAAGGCCAGTAGAATAGTGATAGATACAGCAGGTATTGGTCTAAGAAGAAGTGGGGAAATTCTAGTTCTATTCCATGTCTAGTTGTCCATATCCTTATTCATCAGGTGATCATCACTGCCAGGCTGACAGTGGGTTTAAGGCACAAGGTGCCCAGTCTTAGGCCATTAAAGCTCATTCATCCCCATCTTATAACGCTTGTTTCTATGGGTAGATACATTATGGATTATATGATGAGGGAAGGAATAAGTGCTTTAAGTGTGGTCATCTTGGTCATATGCAGCGGGATTGTCCATCAAGGGTTGCTTCTATGGCTAATAAGGTTTTAGTTGCTAATTATTCAGCTTCTGTGCAAAAGGGTGCTAATTTTACTATCGACACTGGTTGGAATTGTTTGTATTCTCCTTCTGCCCATCAGGAATTTGAAACGTATCCTGATGTTGTCACTGGTACATTAAAACTTCTCTCTCACTATATGTATTTTTTGCTTGATTCAGGTTCTACTCTTTCTTATATAACTACTTATGTGGCTATTTATTTTTGTTTTGTCCTAAGTTTATTTCTGATCCCTTTTTTTCTGTCTACACCTGTGGGTGACTCTATTGTGGCTAAAAAAGTTTATAGGGTTTGTGCGGGGGAGACATTTATAGATCTGATAGAGTTGGATATGTTAGACGTTGATGTTATTTTGGGGATGGTTTCTCTATTCATGCTATGCATCTCTTTATTGTTGAACTCAAAAGATAAGTTTTTAATTCCCAAATAAACCAGTAATTGAGTGGAAAGGTAGTTCTCTAGCACCTAAGGGAAGGTTCATTTCTTATCTTAGATCCCAAAATTTATTTCCAAGGGGTTTTTATATTATCAAGTTTGGTTTAAGGATTCTAATTCTAAGGTCCACTCTTTACAATGTCTCTATATTTAATGAGCTTCCCAAAGTATTTCCTGATGATCTTCTTGGTATTCCTCCCGATATTGAAATATACTTTAGGATTGACCTTCTTTCAAATACTCATCCTATCTCTATCCTTCCTTATAGAATGTCTCCAACTTATTTAAGAGAACTTAAGGAGCAGTTGAAAGATCTTCCTGACAAAGGTTTTAACTGCCCTAGTGTTTCTTCCTGGGGTGCTCTAGTTTTTTCATGCATAAGAAGAATTGTTATCTTTGGATATGTATAGACTATTGACAACTAAATAAGGTGACCATGAAGAATAAGTACCTCTTCCGAGGACTGATGACCTATTTGACCAGCTTCAGGGTACTAAGTACTTTTCTAAGTAGATCATTGGTTGAGTTATCATCAGTTGAAGATTAGAGAGGTAGATATCCCTAATGCTATATTTTATGGTTGGTATGGTCACTACGAGTTCTTAGTCATACCATTTAGGTTGATTAATGCTCTGGAAACATTTATGGAACTTTTGAACAAGGTATTCAAATAGTTCTTATATTCGTTCATCATTGTGTTTATCGATGACATCTTGGTATATTCTAAGATTAAGAAGGATCATGCCAGTCTCCTCCATATAGTGTTGCGGACTCTTAAGGATCACATTTGTATTCCTATCCCTCGAAGTGTCAATTTTGGTTGAATATTGTGACCCTTCTTGGTCACTTTGCTTCTAGTGAGGGCATTATGGTGGATCCACTAAAGGTTGAGGTGGTTAAGAAGTGGCCTAGAACCATGAATCTAACCGATATTCGGAACTTCTTGGCTTTAGTTGGGTATCATGGGAGATTTTCTGAGAGTTTCTCTTTGATTGATGGTCCATTGACTAAGTTGACTCTGAAGAAGGTGAAGTTTCTGTGGTCCAATGCTATTGAAGGCACCTTTGAGAATTTGAAGGATAAGTTGACTTCAGCTCTGATTTTACTCTACCTGAGGGTACTGTTGGTTTTATTAATTATTGTGATGTGTCCCATGTAGGATTGTGTTGTGTTTTAATTCAACATTTCAGGGTGGTGGTGTATAGTTCTAGGCAGTTAAAGGTGCATGAGAAGAATTATCGAACTCATGATTTGCAGTTGTTGGCTGTGGTTTTTGCTTTAATGACTTGGCATCATTACTTGTATAGAGTTCATGTTTATAATTCTGATCCTAAGAGCCTATAGTACATGTTCACCCAGAAGGAGTTGAATCTCTAGCAAACGAGATGGATTGAATTGCTCAAGGATTATGATATGTCTTAACTATCACCCAGGTAAAGATAATGTGGTTGTTGATGCGCTTAATAGGTTGTACATGGGGAGCTTATTCATGTTGATAAGGAGAAACGAAGTTAGATAAAGGATATTCTTAGAGTTTGTCTTTTGGATTCCAAGGATGGTAGGGTGATTGTTCAAGAGGCGGTGAAGTCTTCTCTTGGTACTGAGGTGATGGAGAAATAAGCTTTGGATCCTATATTGATGCAGATTAAGGATAATGTGGGTCAGTAGAAACTTATGGCTTTTGAGATTGATAGTCGATTGGAGTCATGGGTTTAGGTCACCTTTTAACCTTAACCAACCTATGAGGATACACCGTGATCGTCTCACTAAAAATAATATGAACAAGAAAAGTTGCAGCGTTCAACAAAACTTGGCATACAACTTTTTTTCCTTCAAGGTCTGCAACATCACACGGAGGTGACTGGCATGATCCACCTTACTTTTAGAATAACTAAGATGTCATCAATGAAGACAATGACGAAAAGATCCAAGAACATCCTTAAAACTCTATTCATCAAATCCATAAATAACGTCGGGGCATTAGTTAAGCCAAATGACATAACCAAGAACTCAAAGTGCCCATACTAAGTATGGAAAGCCGTCTTGGAGATATCCTCCTCCCTAATCTTAAAATGATGACACCCAGACCGAAGATCTATCTTACCAAAGAACTTGGAACCTTGTAATAGATCAAATAAGTCAACTATCCTTGGAAGAGGATTACTTCTTATCGACCGTTACCTAATTCAACTATCGATAATTAATGGACATCTGAAGGGAACCATCTTTCTTGCACTCGAACAACACCTGTGTACCCTATGAGGATACACTAGGATGAATAAACCCTTTATATAGAAGATCCGTTGCTCCTTGAGTTCCCACAACTCATCTAGATCACTTCTATAAAGAGGAATTGATATTGGATGAGTGTCCAGAACAAAATTAATACCAAAATCAATCTCCCTATCCAGAGGAACAATGGGAAGATCATTCGGAAAGACCTCAGGAAACTCATTTACCACCAGAACCGACTAAAAAAAGGTCCCTCCGAGTTAGAATCTTTAACCAAGACAAAGTGATAAACACACCTTTTGGAGTTTAATCTTTGAGATCTAAGATAACAAAAAAAGCTCCCCCTAGGATCTAGGGAACCACCCACCCACTCTATAATCGGTTCACCAGGGAACCTAAAGGAAACCTTACGATTCCGACAATCTAAGGATACATAAAAAGAGTGTTACCAATATATCCTAGAATAAAAGCAAAATCCACCATATCCAGCTCAAACAAATCTACCAAGGTCTTCTTTCTAGCAACAAATACCATACATACCCTATAGACTCTTTTAGCAGTAATTGGGTCACCTACCAGGGTATATAAAAGAAAAAGGATACGAAACAACCTCGGGATCAAAACTAAATCATACAACCATATATGAGGTCACATAGGAAAAATTGAGCCCTGGATCAAGGCGACAATACGTATCATGAGAAAAGAGTCGTAACATACCGGAATGATATTAGGCGATGCCTTAGATTCCTGCCGAGATACAAGAGGATATAAACTATTCTGGAATATGCCAATACCAGAAGTAGGAGTAGAGGCCAAAGCCTCACCACTAGGAGCAGGACAGAAGATAAAACAATCAGAGCTTTGATTGCTCTCGAAAAACCCTTACCAACTGTACAATTCCTGAGCATATGGCTTGGCTGGACAAATTTAAAATACTTGTCCCTTCCTTCATTGACAAAACCCCCAATGAATATGACTAAAGAACCGAAAAATAGGACACGAAGAAGTCAACTATGCTCCACTCACCTGAGATTGGGAACCTTATACCCTAAAATTATCACCACTTTACGGATGCTTGTCATGTAACTACTTCGGGTAAAGAGTGCTAGCAGTAGAGAAAGAACCAGAACTCCCTCACTTCTTTTTTGACCACTTTCCTCCATCCATAACACCTTGATGCTGATCACTACCCTTCTCAAAGAACCTTCTCTTCTTAGCCTTTATTTCCCCAAACTCTACCTATTTTCTTTTTTCATCCTCCACCTGCTGCATGCGAACAACCAACCTCAAAATATTCATATCCTTAATTAGCAAATCAGTCTTGCTTACAAGGATCAAGTCCTGATATAGCCATAATTGAACTTTCTCATCCTCGATCCCATATCTGCCACCAAATCCAGAGCATACCTTAGCAACTGATGGAACTTAAAGTCATATTCCTTGTTAGACATTCTTCGCTGCATAAGACGCACAAACTACTCTATTTTCACTTCCAACACCTCCTGATGAAAGAAGCGATCCTGAAAAGCATTAGAAAAGGCCTCCCATAAGGATAAATCCTTAACATCTCTTCTATCCCTATACCATTTCTTATATAATTGGTACGCAACATCCCTAAGATAATAAGCTGCAAAGTTTACCCATTGCATAATCATGGACTACATCACTCTGAATATCTTCTCCATTTCATCCAAGAAAGCATGAGAATCCTCATCCACCTATACATCAGTAAATGTAGGAGAATTCATCTTCATGAATAGGCAAACCCTTATGGCCTCAGCAGATAAAATACCAGGTGCATCCCGCTTAGCCTGAGCAGCAACTAACTAAGCAATAACATGAATTGATTGATGAAATTCTGCATTAGCACCTCACCTTAAGGAGGACTCGTAGCAATCGGGGAACTCAAAACCAATTAGGCATAGGACCCTCAGATTGAGTACAAATTATAGGTGTAGGTGTACCCCATCAACATCAGCCCTAGATGGGACAGAAGAATTTCCTTGTGTTCCAAACCATTGATACTTGATCTAAAAAGCAATCAAAAAAGGATTAGAGGAAATTCCAAGACTTAGACTCCAAGTTTCAAAATAGAATGCCAAGAAAGTTAAACAATCCTAAATGCCTTGTAACCACTCACTTATGAAGGTGGCACGCTACACACCACTAAAAGAAACTCTACTAGACTTGGCTTTATGGTCTCCAAATTGATCATGAACCTAAAGCTCTGATACCAACTTGACATGACCCGACTGAGGGCCTTATAGTAATAGGTGTCCCAAGTCCAATCGAGATTGGAGACCACCCCAATTACCCAACCCAACCTCAAGTCGCCTGCCCTGAGTTGGCTGATGTTTGAATATATAAAAAGATAGAATAACTATACAAATTATAAACTCTAGGATAGGTCTATTATTGAGACCATCCCAAACGAATCCAACTGCCCAAACTCGTCTGATAACAAAAACAAACCATAAACTGATCAACCAAATAATAACCAATCCAAGTTCTATAACATAACATAAGAGGATGGAACAGTAAGAAATTTAATCCACCAATATCATCCCTAACACCAATGATAATATTAAGGCTAACACCAATATCGATCCTGCCCATACCAACCTATAGTAACAAAATCCTCTAACAAAAAAAAGACAAAAATTTAGTTGGGACATGCCCCCAACCATAGCAAAATCAAATATCCATAAATAAATCGAAGTATGAAATAGCATCCATGAAATAGAGCCTTCCAGAAATATGGAATCTCACCACTTTAATCCAAAAGCTGACACTAAATGTCCCAATGCTAAGCAGGATGAGTAGAATGGTCAGTTCCAGTATTGCATGGAGAAACATCCACCCAAAAATGGGTTAGCAGGTGAACTCAATCATCAACTTAGGATAAGGATAAGATAATGTCATTTAACAAAACCAAACAAACCATCCATATGCATACTAACCATAAATACGAATATGTATTACCATATCGGGAAAGAGAACCGAGTTTAGCATGCGTTTAAAACCATTAACCTAGGTATGTGAAGCTTAACCATCCTTAACCACCCATAGATATATAGGTCCAGTGTAATCCCTTGAAAGGGCCCCGATACATGTAGCTACCCAAATAGAAAATACCATTAGAGTAGGGGATTCCCAAGTACCCTATGGTGTACTTAGAAAATTCCCTTGTACCTCATAGTATTATATAATGTTGCCATGACCTACCCCTTATTTTGGCAAATATGAATTTCCAATGTTCGTTCTTTGAAATCCCTCCTTCACGGTTATCTATCTACCCTACCATTATTTTTTAATAAAAACCATTTCCAAACAACCAATCCATTATACCATTTATCATTTACTTTGGATATTAATAGTGGTATCGTCATACTGACTATAACTTGCAAGTATTATCCTTAGCCAAATATTTTTTAGATAAAAGGATTCCCATGTAACCATAGATCACAATATCCAATTAACTTGGGGAGTCCAATGAACCCCACAAGTGTTCCATTATTATGATTACTTGGGGGATTCCATTGTACCCCATAAGGATGATTGTTAAACCCAAAACCATTCTATTTTGACCATTCCAAACCATTTAACTATTTAGTGTTCCATTACAAAGTTTAAAACATGCATAAGTTCCATTAAAATCCAATAATGTAGTGAAAACATTCTTATAGGTATTTTATCAAACATATTGGGGGCATAGTATTTCCAATACCAAAGCCAATTACAAAATAACCATTCACATGCAACCAATTATCCAAAACAACCATTAAGTCATATATAAAGCATAATTAAAACATTGTAAAACCATAACCAAGAATTAATAACCAAAACCCCCAAATTATATTAGAAAACCCAAAACCATATAATAATCAAACCATGAAAACATTATATAAACCCATTCCGTTAGTAAAACTAATATGAGGGAAGAGAACATTCCTTAAACTAAGAAGACTATGGATATAAACAATCAACACAAGTCGCAAATTAATCCTTAAGATAAAAACCTAGCTTCCCTTGCCCAAGAACTTTAGAGAGAACTGTAGAGTGTTTAAGAGAAGTTTCTAAGTTTTAATAAATATAATAATAGGAAAAATAACCTCCCAATAGGAATATAAGTCATGGGGCCTTATTAGTTTATGTGGGAAAATTTTCAGATTGCCCTCACTTAAACTCCAAAAAATCTCATTAGGTGGGTACGACTATCCACACCAGTTGTACCCTTAATATGAGTGGTACCCATGACTCATTCCCAAGGCCATCTCCCTTGGACCCAACATTGTCCAAGGTACGACTTACCCTAAACCATGTCGTATCCAAGTATACAACTAGTACCCATGATCTATACTTCTGGTAAAATAAAATCCAAAGAGAATTGAACACTTCCCACCATATGAGTCAATAGTAAAACTCGTACCCTATTTTATATCTCATGGTGAGCCACTCATACTCAGATCCAATTTAGTCTACAAGGTCTAAGATTAAGTAAAGTAACCAAACAACCCGTACCCACTAATACGACCCAAACCATCCAAATTATACCTTTTCCAAAAACTAAATCCTACCCACCAACCAAAACTGGTCATCATACAACCAAACCATACCACTCGTATCCCAGGGTATGAGTTTTTTCCCTAGTTGTATTCGTTTGAGAGACAAAAAATACAAGAAAATTTATAAGGGCCAGAAACCCAGTATGTTTCATTAATATGGATTTCATTAGTGGTATTCAAATATCTTGTAGTTAGCTTGATTCGATTTAGGTCATCATGGATAGGATGACCAACTCTGCTCATTTCTTTCCAGTGAAGGCTAATTATTCTACAGAGGATTATGCAAAGCTTTTCATTCAGGAGATTGTCAAGTTTCATGGTGCCCTAGTTTCCATTATATTTATTGAGGTACATAGTTCTCATCATACTTTTTCCATTCTTTGCAGAGAGGTTTGGGAACTAAGGTAAACCTTAGAACCACTTTTCAACAGCAGATGGATAGACAGCGAAGAGGACTATTTAGACTTTGAAATATATTCTAAGGGCCTATGTGATTGACTTTGGTGGTATTTAGGTTGATTATTTTCCTTTAATAGAGTTTGTGTATAATAAAAACTATAATTTTAGTATTTAGATAGCTCTGTTTAAGGCTTTGTATGGTAGGAGATGTCATTCTCCCATTTGGTGGTTCGAAGTTGGTGAAACTAGATTGTTTGTCCCTGGCTTAGTTCATCAGTTTATGGTGAAAATAAAGATAATTAGGGATAGTAGTAAGACCATACAAAGTTGCAAAAAGTCCTGCGTAGATGTGAGGCATAGGTAATGATGTTTGTGATTAGGTGTTCTTGAAGGTATCTCCCATGAAAGAGGTGATGAGGCTTGGAAAGAAGCGGAAGCTTAGTCCTTATTATATTGGTCCATACTTGATATTTAGGAGAGTGGGAAATATGGCTTATGAGTTGGATTTTCTTTTCATTTTTGGTTATATCCATCCGGTGTTCTATGTTTCAATATTGAAAATTGTGTAGGTGATCTTTCCTTAGTTGTCCCTTTGGAGAGTGTTGGCATTTATAATTTCTTGTCTGATGAGAAAGTCTCGATTGAGATTTTAGATAGGTTAGTCAGTCATTTGAGGACTAAGGATGTGGATTCGGTGAAGGTTCTAAGGAGGAATCATAAGGTTAAAGAAACTACTTGGGATGCTGAAGAGGACATGAAGTCTAAATATTCATTCTTGTATCCCGCCTTTGATAATCATGCTTAAGGTATGTGTTATCCTTAAAGAAAAGTGTGGTTATGTTTGTTAAATGAAAGTGTTGTTGTATTTTTGCATTAAATCATGCAAATGGATCCCTAGTCTCATCATTCAAGGATGAATGATCTTACGAGGGAGAATGTAAAACCTCAAACTTTTGGGCTTGAAAATTCCTGAGTTTTTGAACTCCCTGCCCTAACTATGACCTACCTTACAAGTCATAAGGTCACCATGGGGGTTGTAGGACCCCAATCGTAGGATGGCCAATGAGGTTTCCCAAGGTATCTATTTTTAGTACGACTAGACTCAATGAGTTGTCAAGACTTAAAATGAGTCGTATAGTGGTACTCATAGCCAAACCAGTAAAAATGTCGAATATTTCTTCCTTAACAAAGACTAGGAAACTATATGTTGTAATGACACCTCACGAGTCATTGTGTGTGACTTGTAAGGTCAACGGTAAGGGATCCTTGAGCTACTGCTTGGATTGCAAGTTATTGAGATGAGTCGTAGGCAAACGTCATGAGTTATTAGGTGACTCATGACGACTGGGAGACCATTTCTACACTTTTAAGTGGGGGCATTCTTGTTATTTACCTCCTTCCCCAATTAGGACCTACGTCTATAAAACACCCAAAGATATTTATTTCTATCACTTTAACAATAAATACATGATCTCTTCTCTCTCAAATCCCTAAATAAAGAATACCTAGGGTTTCTAAAGAATTGGCAATTAGAGCTTCCAAAGGTTGATTTCTCTCCGTAATTCTTGATATCTCAGGTATGTTACTCTTCCCAAAGGTTTATTTAGTTAAAATCATGTATTTATAATTGTTATTCATTGATTAAATTATCATTTATGAATGTGGGTTGAGGTTTTTGAGCCTTAATTAATGAATTATTTTTCCCTTTGCTTGTATGAATTCATTGTTTGAATTGATGGTTTTGAACTATTTTTGGTGCATAGGTGTGGTTAATTGTAATGGGGGTCCTGGATTCCACCAAATAGATGGTTTTGAATATTGTAATTTTTATAACCTCAACCCAATCTTGTGAAACATACTTTGTACATGAGAATATATTCATTGAAAATACCTTTGGAGCTATTGTATAAAATAAAAGGCCAAAAATAAAATTTGATGGAATGAACAAAGAGGGTTGTTTCCCCCATTTTAATGGCATAACGGTAATACCTTGCAAATGTAGTTGGTATGATGATACCAACATTGTATGCCTTATGTGTATCATGGTTCAATGAATGGGAATATGTAAGTTTTTTAATTAGGCTTAAAGGTTGTTTTGTACCTAGGTCATGAAAGAGGAGGTCCTAATGGTCCAATACAGGAAACAGTATTTGCCGGTGTGGAGGTCTAAATGGCCGAGTATTCGATTGACCCTTGGTGCATATGTACATATGATTATTCTTTATTTCATGCGGCTAACATGAACTGGGGTTCTTTCAGCAAGGGGAGATGAGCCCATATAGCCCATGGGTGCTTTTTTAAGACGTGTAAAGCTACACGGTCAAGGCTAATGATTTACATTCATGCTAAACCTTGTTCCTTATCCTAGCATGTTATAGATATATGTATATATGTATAATATGTGCATGTGGATTTTACTATGGTTTTTAACTGCATATTGTATCCCTTCCCTGAATTACATGTTAGCGCTCATACTGCTAACCGTCGCCAAACGCTGTATCCCCACATGATGTAGGAACCAAAGACACTTATAATTTTCCTGTGCAGCGAGAGAAATTCTAGTTGTCAGTAGTCAGCTTTGAAGTGGTGAGATTTAATTCTTTGGAAAGGCTATCATGTTGAAGACTTATGTCATTTATGTCTTAAGCTATTTCCATTAGATTCTTTGGGACATTGTCGGGTTCATTTACCAACATAGATTGGCTTTTGTCTGTTTAAAGGCTTTGTGGATTAGTGTGGATTGGGATATTGTTAAAATTCTTAAATTCCTTTTTGAGTTGCGTATCTTGTTTTATGTTCAGAATTCATCCGTTGCTAGCTGTATTGTGTTCTATTTGGCTAGGCTAAAGGGGTGGTCACTGCTCCTGGGAAGACTTGAGATACCTATCATGGCTAGGCCCATGGTTGGGGTCGTGATAGATACAATGTCCTAGGATGGTCACTAGGATAAGCACTGGCATGTAACTCTGGGAAAGTGATAAACTAATACCAATGCCATAAACTAGTAAAAACCCTCATACACAACAATTATATATACATATATAGGATGTCGAGATAGGCACAAGGGTCAAGAACATGAAAGTTTTAACCATTAACCTGAACTATGTAGCTCGTTCTATCCTAAGGGAACCAATAGGCTATTCGGGTTTTGCTCTCCCTACTGAAAGGGCCATAGTATATGTTAGCCGTATGAACCAAGGAATACGAAGGAAACGCTAAACACACCAAGGCTCTAGAAATCCAAAAATATAATGTATGAGCCGATCAAACAGCCATATGGACCTTCTCAGTGAGCTACAGAATTTTTTTAAGCCCACTTTAAAACAATTTCCACATAAGACCAAACATTATCCCAGTAACCTTATATTAAATCACTTACCACTTGGTAACGTCATGCCAAATACGCTTGCAAGCTCATACAATCATGCCAAACCAATCTATGTAATCATTAGATTCCCAAGTTCCATTTTAAAATCCAAACCATGGCTACCAAGGGCCTTTCAAATCTGTTTTAACCGATTTTCCATTAAGGCAATGCAATGGGTTCATAAATAAGTTAAATTATTCAATTGACCATCAAAAACAAAATTTACAAAGTGGGATGGGGTTAATACAATTACCAATCCAATAAATAATCAATTGGGGGAAATCGATGATTCTCATTCCAGTTCCCATAACAATGTATCCATTCAGTCCAAAAACCATAAATTTAAAAAATAATTCATCAATTTAAAACATGGGAAAAGTACTCCAAGTAATATATATCAAAGGCCCTTAACGCAATTTCAAACCCATCAATTTAAACCACATGGATAATGAGTAAATAAATTCCACAAGGTAAAACAAAAGTAATGGAATGAGATAGATGCCTAAAATACACAAGAAATTCAAGTAAATTCAAAGTCCAGAGATCGAATGGTTAATCCCTTGTAAAACCCTTGAGTTTTCTTGGGTTTACAGTTAGAGAGGAAAAAGAATGGTTTTGATCTTTTAAAGATAAAGGAAAAAAGGTCATTTTATGTTTATAATTCGTAAAAGGGGTGAAAAGAACAAAATCCCCTCACTCCAAGTTAAAAAAACAAAACTAGGTGTTTTTGACACAGCGGCGTGGCAAGCCCCTATCACGGAGGACATCCTCTGTGCCATGCCCTTATCACAAAGGCTAACATCTATGGCACTCTAATATCGTGGACCCTCACTACCTTGGGGTCCCAAACTGACCCATAACCCCTTCTAAAAATTCCAAAACTTTTCCGAAACACTCTTTTAACATACCTAATCCTAATTTAAGTCAAAAATTGACATTACAGATGTGTGAGGGGAAAAAAAGAAAATCGTTGAAATTTTGTGCGGTCTTATATTACCCCCCCCCCCCCATAGGATCATTCTTCCCCAAATAAAGAGTTAATCAATTTTTAGCACAATAAATGTAAGAATACATACAAACAAAATGACAAATTTGAAAAGGCAAAAATTTCATACTTCAAGCACTTTAGTCCAACACGGGGAACAGGAATGAATACTTAGCTTTCATCTCTTCCTAAGTTTCCCATGTTGCTTCTTCCTCTTTTTGGTTTATCCAAAGAACCTTCACCAAAGCTACTTTCTTAGTCCTCTATCTACGAAATTGACTATCAAATATCTCAATTGGTACCTTCTCATAACACAAGGAAGCAATAACACCAACATCCTCAACAAGCACTATAAAAGAGGGGTCTCCCACACACTTTTTTAGCATAGACACATGGAAAATAGAATGAATAGAAGTCAAACTAGCTGGTAAATCTAAATCATAAATGATACCTAATCCTTCTTACAACCTGATATGGACCAATGTAATGGGGGATGAGCTTCTTCTTTTTCCCAAACCTCAAGACTCCTTTCATAGGAGAAACCTTCAAGAATACCCAATCACTTACTTCTAATTCCAACCCCCTTTAACTCACATCTGCTTAAGGTTTTTGGTGACTTTGACTAGTCTTAAGTTTTTAACTCATCACCTTAACATTCTCTATGGCTTGGTGAACCAAGTTAGGACCAAATAACCTAGTCTCACCTACCTCAAACAACCTGGTAGGAGACCTACATCTTTTACCATAGAGAGCCTCAAAATATGCCATTTGAATGCTAGAATGATAACTGTTATTGTAAGAAAACTCAATAAGAGGTAAATGGTTAGCCTAACTATCTTCAAAGTCAATCACACAATCCCTTAGCATATCCTCCAAAGTTTTAATAGTCTATTTCGTTTGTCCGTCTGTTTGCGGGTGGAATATGGTGCTAAGATTTACCTGAGTACTTAAACATTTCTAAAACAAAAGCCAGGAGTAAGAAGAAAAATGTTTACCTTGGTCTAAAATGAAGGACACTTTCACACCACACAACTTGAAAATTTCCTTAATGAACAACTTAGCATAATCCTCTTCTGAGTAGTTAGCACACATGCAAGAAATGAATGGACTTAGTCATCCTATCTACAATGACTGAAATGGAATATTAATGATTGAAAGACTTTGAGAGACCAGTAATAAAGTTTATATCAATCATCATCCACTTCCACCTAGGAAACTCTATCTCTTCATACATGCCATAAATCCTCAAATGTTCAACATTAACTTGCTGACAAACCACTGAGCAACAAAATTAGCCACATCTCTCTTCATATTCATCCACCAATAAATTTCCCTTAAGTCATGATATATCTTAGTATAGTAAGGATGATCTGTATATCTAGACTCACGAGCCTCAGCCAAAATCCTTTTCCGCAGTCAATCTATCTCAGGTACACACAACCTTTCTTGGTACCTCAAGATTCCATCTTTCCCAATCTGGAGAACCATAACTTTTGTCGTCCCAAATAATCCTTGATCTACATAAGTATGGGATCCAAATCCTACTTATCCTTCACTTCAGTACTAAAATATTATTTAACCACTTTCTGAACAATCACTCCTCCATCCTCAGAGTCAAAAAGAAGAACTCCCAACTAGCCAACCTACGAATATCCTTCACCAAACCACTTTTCTCCTTATCAACGTGATATAAGGTTCCCATAGACAACCTATTAAGATAATTAACACCAATATTAGTTTTACTTGGATAGAGCAAGCTCATATCGTAATCCTTAAGTAGCTCAAACCACCGGCTTTTCCTGATGTTTAATTTCCTTTAAGTAAACATATATTACAAGCTCTTATGGTCTGATTAGATATCCACATACATCCCATAAAGCTAATGGAATCATATTTTCAAGGAAAACACCACAGCTGCCAACTCTAAATAACAAGTCGGGTAATTCTTCTCATGAAATTAAGCTGCTTGGAAGCATAGGCCACAACCTTAGCATGATTCATCAAAACAAAACCCAGTCCCATATGGGATGCATCACAATACACAACAAAACCATCAGTACCCTCGGGCAGGGTCAAAACTGGCACAGAAATCAACAAATTCCTCAACTTCTAAAAACTACCCTCATAAGCATCGGACCATAAAAACATTACCTTTTTCTAAGTTAACTTCATCAGTGGAGTATTAATAGATGAAATACTCTCCACCAACCTCCTATAATACCCCGAAGACCAAGAAGCTCCTAACACCGGTTGGAGTCAAGGGTCTAGGACATATTTTAACTACCTCAACTTTCTGTGGATCCACCTTGATCCCCTCAATAGAAACAGCAGGCCTAAGAAAGTTTACAACACTTATCTAAAATTTGAACATAGAAAATTTTGCATATATTTTTTATTCCTTAAGAGTCTACAATACAATTCATAGGTGAATGGAATGATCCTTATCACTCTTAGAGTACAATATGTCATCAATCAAAACTTTCTCAAAAAGGTCCAAAAATTTCCTAAACACCCAATTCATAAGATCTATAAAAACTGTTGGAGCATTAGTCAACCCAAATGACATAACTAGGAACTCATAATGACCATACCAGTTTCGGAAAGAAGTCTTAGGAATATCAACATCACAAATTTTCAATTGATGATCGCCTGAACGAAGATCAATGTAACAACCCAAAATCACCTCCAGGGACGTCACACGGTGCTTAAGGATATAAGTAGCCCTAAGCTAACCCTTTAAGCCTGTTTCTACTAATAACACTGATTTCAAGATGAGATAATTCAAACACTAGCATAGTCATATCATATGAAAGAAAATACAAAGAAAATGCTAAGTCCAAACGACCAAGGAATAACGAAAAACCTCAATACAATCACAATCTGATAACTAGTCTACCAAAGCCTCTACTAATCCATGAACTAGAGAGCCATTGGGATAGGTGCCCAACTGACTCGAAATGAACTAAAAGTAATAACATAGTCTCTCAAATGCTGAAATATCTGATGATAGGTCCTCGAACCATGAGGGCTCACCACTATAGGGAAGTAGACAGAGGTACTCAGAAGTTACTAACGAGGTTGGGACTGAGCACCTAAACCTATATTATAAGACAATGTTACACATAGACGTATATGTGGATCAGCACTTGGGAATGTACTAAGTATATGGGGGAGCATGCATTTATATAAAACAACATTAATACTCTTTAATCAAATCATGCATGCAATAAGTAATGACTCACACAGCTTGAATAAGTATAAAATGTAAAGCTCATGAATCATGTAGAATGGAGCATGTAAAACAAATCTCGTGAGTCATCATAGTTTAACTTTGAAATCAGTAATCTTCTCTTATTCTCATTACTCAAGGATAAAGAAAACTTTAAACAATACTTTCAACTCATTCATATGTCTCATGGAGAGTAAAACTAATTTAATGCTCAAGAACTCATAACTCTTTTGAACTCAAATACTTGGAATTCAAAATCATATAACTTTGGAACATACTTGAAGGCATTTCATTCATGTTAGAAAAATTTCTCATTTCAAGCTTTAAGAAAAAATACACATATTAAGGGAAATTATTTTAGTTTTAAAGGAAACTATCCTATCTCAATGGAAAATACTTTAGTTTAGGGAGTTTCTCTTAACCGACATAAACCATGCGAGCTACATGGAGTCCAACGTTTTGTCCTCATAAGGAAGAAACCTCACGTTAGGAGTATAACCTAGGTCCAGTGATCACTAAACAAACTTGGCCTCAGGCCCAATATCAACTCGGCCTTAGGCCCAATAATAATCATAAACTCAATCTTAGGCCTAACCTACGGTGACACAAAGTTTTGGTGTAAGAAACCATAGTAGCTTACTCGCTCTGTGCTAAATACTACTCCCTTTAGATTATCTGTGCTCATCTCGTAAAAATCCACTTTAGAAATAATCTCATAGTTCACCACGAACCCAATAATCAAATTTGTACTCTCATGTAGGAAAGTAGATTTCAAAGCTCACTAATAATTAGGTCAAAGCATTTCTCAACAATCTCAGAATACTCAAATCATGGGTGCTTATAGCATAATAGTTCATAAAATCTCAAGTCTCAAGTAGGGCTTAATAACCTTTAATTCAATCTCAAGTTAAAACTCATCAAAAGCATAATAGATAGCATATAGATTTATAACTCATGCAGATATCTGGAAATTTCAGTAATTTATCTCAAAATCTCAACATACTCATATACTTCAATGTTTCAAATATTTCAACTATTAACTTCTTAAGGATTAAAATCATGGGGTATAGACCCAGCTGCAATTTTTTAAGAAAACATGTAAAAATCATTCCATTAGACTCTCAATTCAAGGGAAACATCAAAATCTTTCAACCAATAACAATGGGTGAAAATTCCAATTAAATTTCATGTAAAATCTAATAAATTGTAGAGAATTGTAGTTTAAATAAGCCTTTGGGCACAAGGGTGAAAGGATTATCCTTGTTCAAAATACCACATACCTTAGATTATGAATTTGGATTAATGAGCTTACTCTAAACTCTTCTTCTTACTCTTGAGAGAGAGTTCTTGCAACCTTTGAACTTGGGGAACTCAAATCTCAAATCAATTTGTAGAATCCATGGTAAGTTCTTGGATTTCTTGGAGAATGGCTTTAGATTTTCTCTTGAGGGAGAAACCCTAGCCTTTGGATGTTTTAAGAGAGAATGAGGTTATCAAGTTCATTTGGAATGTATAGCCGGTTGATAAAAGAGTGGAAAAGACCAAAAAACCCTTTTAAAAATGAGCTAAAAATACTAAATGGGGTCTGCGATGGTCCATCGCAAGTCCGACGGCCCGTCGGGTGGTCCATCGCACGATGACCAGAAAAGGGACATATTGCCTTAATGCGATGGTAGGATCGATGGTCCATCATAGGTCTGATAGTTCGTTGGATCGTCCATTGCTCGATGGCCAAGATGAGACCACACTGCCTTAGTGGCGACAGTCTCAGCGACGGTCCATCGCAGCCTTGACGGTCCGTCGTCCTGGTCATCACACCTAGGCTAGGAGACGGAGTTTTTGCCTTGGACACGATGGTCCGATCAATGGTCCATTAGAGTCGGCGGTCCATTGGATCGTGCGTCGTACCTGGGTGGTTCTAATAACTCTCAGTAAAATAACCATAACTTTTCACCTCGATTTCGAATTTAGATGAAATTGGTATCGTTGGAAAGCTAATTCAATTCTCTACATGACAAAAAGTCAAATTTTAGAAAATTCTATATGGTTTAAATACCAATCACTTAGGAAGTCTCTTCTCCATCTTTTAATGCTGGATTTACACTTTACTTAACACGCTCTAAGGCTCAGACTACGAGGGAACTTTGCGGGGTCATACAATATCTCCCCCTTGAAAACATTCATCCTTAAATGTCATTAGTTAGACTAGGAACATAGGAAAAACAGAGTACACATAGGAACACAGGAAAAATAGAGTACACATAGCTAAAGAAATTTGTTAAACAGCTCAAAATCTCTCTAAACTCTTGAATACCTCAGGAATTGCAAGAAATCATACAAGAATAGATACATAGCTGAACTTTATATTAGAAGGACTGAATTAAGGAAGAACAATACCTTTAAATCTATCTGAACTAGCTGAAAGGAGGTGTGGGTACTTGGCTAGCATATCTGCTTCTGCCTCCCAAGTAGTGCCCCCAGCTGACTGGTTTCGCCACAATACTTTGACCAAGGGAATCTCTTTGTTCCTTAATCTACAGATCTGAAAATCTAAGATCTCAACAGTAATCTTATCGAATGAAAGACTATTCTGAATATCAGCATTCTCTGAGGGATCTACCACATTAGAATCACCAATATGCTTTTTAAGCATAGAGACATGATAATTAGGATGAATGGATGACAACTCTGCGGGCAACTCTACCTCATAGGCCACCTTACCAACATGGCTCCAGACTCTATATGGGCCAACATAACGGGGACTAAGATCCCCCTTTTTACCAATCCTTTCCAGCCCTTTCATGGGTTAAATCTTCAAGTATACCAAATCACCCACTTCAAACTCAAGATCTCTCATTCTCACATCGGCATAAGACTTTTGATGACTCTGGGTGGTCTTCAACCTCTGTCTAATCAAATTAACTTTCTCTATAGCTTCAAACACTACATCAGGACCAGTCACGATAGCTTTGCCTACTTTAAACCAACCTATGGGTGATCTACATCTCCTACCATACAAGGCCTCAAATAGTGTTATCCTGATGCTAGCATGGTAACTATTGTTATAGGCAAACTCTATCAATGGCAAATGCTCATCCCAACTACCCTTAAAATCAATAGCACACGCCCGTAACATATCCTTAAGGGTCTGAATGGTCCTCTCAACCTGACTATCTATCTGCGGGTGAAAAGCGGAACTCAAAAGAGCTTGGGTACCAAGACCATGCTGAAACGCCCTCCAAAACTGAGAAGTAAATTAAGTGCCCCCATCTGAAATAATGGATGAAGGAACTCCATGCGGCTTGAATAACTCCTGGATATACAATGTAGCATAATCCTCCACTGTATAAGATGTGTGCACAGGTAAGAACTGCGCGGACTTAGTCAGTCTATCCACAACAATCTAAATAGAATTATGATGACGATGCAAAAGAGGTAACCCAGTCATGAAGTCCATATTCACCACCTCCCACTTCCAAGTGGGTATATCAAACTCTTGCATCACACCACCAAGTCTTTGGTGCTCTACCTTAACCTGTTGGCACGTTGCACATTTTGCCACGAATTTGGCTATATCCTTCTTCATACTATTCCACCAATAGATCTCCCATAAGTCATAGTATATCTTGGTAGCGCTGAGATGAATAGAATACCACGCACCATGTGCTTCAGCCTTAACCTATAATCCTATGCCTCAGATCATCAACACACAGAACACACAATCTACCTTGCAATCTCAACATGCCATCTCCCTCTTGGGAGAAAACCTCTACATTTTGGCCCTTAACTGACTCCTTTAGTCTGACCAAACTAGGATCCTTGTCTTGCTTCTCCTTCACTTCCAAAACTAAAGAGGATTCGGAACTACTATGCACCAACGTACTCCTTTAGGCTGAATTAAGCAACCTAACACCCAATCTAGCCAGACAATGCACATCACAAGGTAACTCCTTCTTACCTTCCTCTAGATGAGCAACACTACCCATAAATAATTTTCTAAGGGAATCCGCCACTACATTGGCCTTGTCCAGGTGATACATAAACTCATATCATAGTCTTTTAACAACTCTAACCACCTTCTCTACCTAAGATTTAACTCTCTCTGAGTAAACACATACTGCAGGCTCTTATGATCAGTAAACACATCAACTTGGACAACATAAAGGTAGTGTCTCCAAATTTTAAAAGCAAAGACCATAGCAGCTAATTCAATATCATGGGTCGGGTAATTCTTCTCATAAGGGTTTAACTGTCTAGAGGCATAGGCTATAACCTTACCTCTTTGCATCAACACACAACCCAAATCAATTCTAGAGGCATCACAATACGCCATAAAACCATATGTACCATTAGGCAAAGTCAACACAGGGGCTGAAGTAAGTTGAGTCTTCAACTCCTGAAAACTCTTCTCCCAAGAATCTGACCACTGGAACTTAAATTTCTTTTAAGTCAACCAGGTCATAGGAGACACAATAGAAGAGAAACCTCCAACAAAACAATGGTAGTAGCCCACTAGACCCAAGAAACTTCTAATGTTAGATGGAGATATAGGTCTAGGTCAATTCCTTATAGCTTCTATCTTTTAGGGATAACTTTAATACCTTCGGCTGAAACAACACAACCTAGAAAGGCTACAGACCTTAGCCAAAATTCACACTTATTGAATTTGGCGAACAACTGGTGGTCTCTAGGAGTTATCAAGAAAATTCTAAGGTGATTCGCATGGTCAATCTCATTACGGGAGTACACAAGGATATCATCTATGAAAACAATGATAAACATATTGAGATATTGCTTAAACACTCAATTCATAAGGTCTATAAAAGTTGTTGGAGAATTGGCTAACCTTAAAGACATGATTAAAAACTCAAAGTGACCATAGAGGGTTCGGAAAGATGTCTTTAGAATATCACATTCCCTCACTTTAAGTTGATGATAGCCAAATCTGAGGTCTATCTTGGTGAAATAACTTGCACCATGCAAAAGGTCAAACAAGGCATCAATTCTCAGATGAGGATACTTATTTTTTTACTGTGACCTTGTTAAGATGACGATAGTCAATGTACATATGCAAAAAACCATCTTTTTTTGCACGAATAGAACAGGTGCGCCCCTAAGAGAAATACTGGGCCTTGTGAAACCTTTGTCTAAAAGATCTTTGAGTTACACTTTAAACACCTTAAGTTTCATAGGTGCCATACGGTATGGAGGAATAGAAATAGGCCGAGTATTGGGAAGAAGGTCAATCCCCAATTCTATTGCTCTATCAGGCGGTAACCCTGAGAGATCTTCCAAAAAAGTATCTGGAAACTCATTAAAAATTTTGACTGACTTAATAGGTGAAGCCTCGGACTTAGTGTCTTTGACTCAAACTAGGTGATAGATGAAACCCATGGATATTAGCTTTATGGCTTTGAGATAGGAGATAAAATGACTCTTGGGAGATACCGAACTCTCGAACCACTCAAAAATTAGCTCATTAGGAAACTAAATCTTGACACACGGGTACGACAGTCTATAGATGCATAACAAGAATGAAGCCAATCCATACCCATAATAAGGTCAAAATCCACCATATATAACTCTATCAAATCAACAAGTATGAATCTATGAAGAACAGTAACAGGACAATCTCTATACACTTGTTTAGCAATAACTGACGCCCCTATAGGTGTGGAGACTAGGAAAGGCTCAGGAATCTATTCGGGACTCATTTTGAAATTCATAGCTACAAGTGGGGTCATATAAGAGAGACTTGACCTGGGGCCAACAACACATAAACATCAAAGCAAAATACATAGAGCATACGGATAACAACATCGGGAGAGTCCTCCTGCTCCTAATGGAATGGTAAGGCATAGAATCTATTCTGGCACTGACCGCCAGTAGTACTAGATAAAGCGCCCTGAGCAGGGGCGGGGTAGGCTACAGGAGATGGTGCACTAGTAGCATGTGCCTTAGGTCGGGCATCTAGGTTCCCCTATCTATCATGAGGACAATCTCTAAGTCTGTCGTCCTTCTTGCCACATCCAAAGCAACCCCTAAAATCTACGAAACACTCACCGAGATGATCCCTTATACACTTAGCACAAGGAGGATAACGGGGCCTATTACCAATACTGTTCTATGACCTAGACATAAAGGATCTGTCCCCTTGCTCCTGCCTACCTCTAAGCGTGGGACACTAGCTAATAAAGGTGATGGTATAGAAGGACATCTAAAAAACTGAGGGTTGTTCCCTCTATGGAACCTAGGTTGGCTAAACTCATGCTACTCAGATCTAGCCCTCTTGTTACCCCTTACTTGATCTCTCTTCCAAATTGTTCTGCCTCTATCTATTGGGCATGCATCATTAACCTAGCCAGATCCATATCCCTAGGCAGCATCGCAGTCCTACACTCCCTCAGTACTAACCCAGAATTACCAGTCACAAACTTGCTCATACTAGCCCGAGTGTCAAAAATCAAATCAGAAGGATACAATGCCAACTGGTTGAACTTTAAGTAGTACTCCTTAACAGTCATGGATCCCTGCCTCAAGTTCATAAACTCTTCAATATTTTCTTCCCTCATCTCAAACGGAAAAAACTTATCCAAGAATGTATCTTGAAACACCTACCAAGTCATAAGAGCAGCATCCTCAGCTTTATCATTCCTCCACAGTACGACCCAATCATAAGATATGTCCTTCAACCTATAAGAAGCCAACTTAACACTTTCTTCCTTAGAAACATACATCAACTATATGATATTTCTCTCCTCTTTCAGGTACAACTGTGGGTCCTCATCTGCCTTAGACCCATAAAACTCTGGCAGATTCATCTGTATAAAATCACAAACCTAGCCACAGCTACATCACCTCTCTACTGATTAGCAACTACGGCTTGGTTATTTTTCCAAACATTGGCGGTGATTGCTTGGGCTAACGCCTGAAAAGATGCTCGAAACTTGGCATGAGACACAGTCTCATTCAAAGGATCAAAGGGTGGGGGTTGCTCATCATTATTCCTATAGGCATTCACTCTTTGGAGAGGCATTTTCTGAAATAGAAGAGAAAGAATTATTAGATGAGAGGGACAACTGTAGGCATGATAGATTCTGAAAGAAGAAACAACTTTTTCCTAATACATCTCGCAGCCTATTGCTCATAGATGTAGCACGCTACATACTGATGATGAAGACTCTACTTAACGCAGCTTGTCAGTCTCCCTAGGACTCCTTAAAATCTTAGGCTCTGATACTAAGTTTTTAAAGACATGAAATTGCCTCTCAGGATGTCACACGATGCTTAAGGCTATAAGAAGCCCAAAGCTAACCCTTTGAGCCTATTTCTACTAATAACACTCATTCAAAGATGAGATAATTCAATCACTAGCATAGTTATATCTTATGAAAGAAAATGCAGAGAAAATGCTTCTATCCAAATAACCAAGCAATACAAGAAAAACTCAACACAATCATAATCTGATAACTAGTCTGATAAAGCCTCTACTAATCCATGAACTAAAAAGCCATTAGGACAGGTCCCCAACTGACTCGAAATGAATTGAAAGTAATAACATAGTCTCTCAAATGCTAAAATATCTGATGATAGGTCCTCGAACCATGAGGACTCACCACTGTAGAGATGTAGACAGAGGTACTCGAAAGTCACTGACGAGGCTGGGATTGAGCACCTGAACCTACATTATAAGACAATGTAGCACATAGACGTATATGTAGATCAGCACTTAGGAATGTACTGAGCATGTGGGGGTGCATGCATTTATATAAAACAACATCAATACTCTTTAATCAAATTATGCATACAATAAGTAATGACTCACATGGATTGAATAAGTGTAAAATGTAAAGCTCATGAATCATGTAGAATGGAGCATGTAACACAAATCTTGTGAGTTATCTTAGTTTAACTTTGAAATCGGTAATCTTCTCTTATTCTCATTACTCAAGGCTAAAGGAAACTTTAAGCAATACTTTCATCTCATGCATATGTCTCATGGAGAGTAAAACTTCTTCAATGCTCAAGAACTCATATCTCTTTTGAACTCAAATACTTGGAATTCAAAATTATATAACTTTGGAACATACTTAACGGCATTTCATTTACGTTAGGAAAATATCTCATTTCACGCTTTAGTGAAAAATACTCAATCAAGGGAAAGTATTTTAGTTTTAAAGGAAAATATCCTATCTCAATGGAAAATACTTTAGTTTAGGGAGTTTCTCTTAACCGACATAAACCATGCAAGCTACATGGAGTCCAACATTTATCCTCCTAAGGAAGAGACCTCACATTGGGGAGAGGCGTCATACTCTTGCCAGGCAGTATAACCTAGGTCCAGTGATCACTAAAAAAACTTGGCCTCGGGCCCAATATCAACTCGGCCTTAGGCCTAATAATAATCATAAACTCGGCCTCAGGCCTAACCTACGTGGCACATAATTTTAGGGTAAAAAACCATAGTAGCTTACCCACTCGGTGCTAAAGATTACTCCCTTTAGATTATCTGCACTCGTCTCATAAAAATCCAATTTTAAAAATAATCCCATGGTTTAGCACGAACCTGATATGCAAATTTGTACTCTCATGTAGGAAAGTGGATTTCAAAGCTCATTGACTATTAGGTCAAAGCATTTCTCAACAATCTCAGAATACTCAAATCATGGGTGCTTATAGCATAATAGTTCATAAAATCTCAAGTCTCAATTAGAGCTTATTAACCCATAATTTAATCTCAAGTTAAAACTCATCAAAAGCATAATTGATGGCATATAGATTCATAATTCATGTAGAAATCTGGAAATTTCAGCAATTTATCTCAAAATCTCAACATACTCATATACTTCAATGTTTCAAACATTTCAACTATTAATTTCTCAAGGATTAAAATCATGGGGTATAGACCCAGCTGTAATTTCTTAAGAAAACATGTAAAAATCATGTTATTAGACTCTCAATTCAAGGGAAACATCAAAAGCTTACAACCAATAACAATGGGTGAAAACACCCAATTCAATTTCATGTAAAATCTCATAAATTATAGAGAATTGTAGTTTAAATAAGCCTTTGGGCACAAAGGTGAAAGAATTACCCTTGTTCAAAACCCCACATACCTTGAATTATGAATTTAGATGAACGAGCTTGTTCAAAACTCTTCTTCTTACTCTTGAGAGAGAGTTCTTTCAACCTTTGAACTTGGGGAACTCAAAACTCAACTCAATTTGTAGAATCCATGGTGAGTTCTTGGATTTCATGGAGAAGGGTTTTACATTTGCTCTTGAGGGAGAAACCCTAGTCTTTGGATGTTTGGGGAGATAATGAGGCTATTAAGTTTATTTGGAATATATATCTGGTTGATAAAAGAGTAGAAAAGACCAAAAATCCCTTTTAAAAATGAGCTAAAAACACTGAATGGGGTCTGCGATGGTCTGTCGCAAGTTCGACGGTCCATTGGGTAGTCTGTCGCACGATGACCAGAAAAAGGACATAATACCTTGATGCGATGGTATGATCAATGGTTATTCATAGGTATGATGATCCTTCAGATCATCCATCACTCGATGGCCAAGATGAGACCATACTACCTTAGTGGTGATAGTCTCAGCGATAGTCCATCGCAGCCTTGATGGTCTGTCGTCCAGGCCATCGCACCTAGGCTTGGAAAGGGGGTTTCTGCCTTGGTTGCGATGGTTCAAGCGATGGTTCATTGTAGACTCGATGGTCCATTGGATCATCTATTGCACTTGGGCAGTTCTGACAACTCTCAGTAACACGGCCATAACTTCTCACCCCGATGCCGGATTTGGACGAAATTGGTATCGTTGGTATGCTAATTCAATTCTCTACATGAAAAAAAGTAAAATTTAAGGAAATTCTGTATGGTTTAAATACCAATCACTTGGTAAGTATCTTCTCTATCTTTTAGGGCCAGAATTACACTTTGCTTGACACGCTCTAAGCTCAGACTATGAGGGAACTTTGCAGGGTCTTACAATCAATCTTAGAGAAACACCTAGCAGCCCAAAGTAGGTCAAAAAGATCATCAATATTTGGAAGAGGATACTAGTTTTCACTGCAACCTTATTCAACTGACGATAATCTATACACATCGAGAGACACTGTCTTTATTTTGCACGAATAATATAAGAGCATCCCATGGAGAAACACTAGGAAGAATGTAACTCTTATCAAGAAGATTTTTTAATTAATTTTTAAGTTCCTTTAGCTCAGTCGGAGCCATCAAATAAGGACGACTGAAAATAGGACAGGTATCCAGTAGAGGATCATTCCCAAAATCTATCTCCCTATCAGGAGGAATTCTAGGAAGATCATCAGAAGAAACTTTAGGGAACTCATTAACTACAGTGATAAATTGCAAAAAGGGACCCTCAGAATTTGAATTCTTAACCAGAACTAGATGATACAAACACCCTTTGGAAATTAATTTCTGAGCTCTTAGATAAGAAATAAACCTCCCTTTGGGCACTAAGGAACTCCCCTCTGATTCGATCACCGACTTATTAGGAAAATAAAAACTAACCTTTCGGGCCCTACAATACATAGAAGCATAACATGAATGAAGCCAATCCATCCCCAAGATAACATAAAAAAACCACTATATCAAGCTCTACCAAATACGTCAGTGTCTCCTATGAAAGGTGGACACCATACAACCTCTATACATTTTTCTAGAAATAAGTGAATCACCCACTAGAGTAGACATAGAAAAGGGGTTGGAAATATTTTTAAGAGCAAAATCAAATTTACAGCCACATAAGGGGTCACATAATAAAGGGTAGAACCTAAGTCAAGCTAACAATAAACATTAGGAGAAAAGTGTTGTAATAGACTAGCAACAATATCTACAAATGCCTCAAACTCCTGACGAGTAGCAAGTGGTTAGAGATGATTTCGACCAGTACTGGTAGAAGAACTATTACCCTTCAGAGTAGGACCCAAAGAAATGACAGTCAGAACCTTATTCGTTCTAGTGGAAACTTTGGCTAAATGACAATTTCTTTGCAGATGACAGGCTAACCATAATTGAAACTCATATTCATTCCCTCCTCATAATAATTGTGGTGAAGCTGCACACAAAATTGACAAGGAGGATAAGTTAGGAATGACTGAGCTCCATTAACCTAATACTGGGAACCATGTGCCTTAGGACCACTACTATCCTAAAAATAATGACCACCAGAAGGCTTAGGATAAGTAGCACTAGTTACTGAAAAATAACTTCCCTAATTGTTCTTCTTGGTCCACTGTCTACCATATCTCCCACTATTCTACTTACCCCCACTCTATTCTGAATATCTAAATTTCTTTTTGTATTTCTCTCTAATCTCTACCTACTTGTTCTTTTCATGTTCTACCTATTGCACATAAACAACGAATCTGGAAATATCCATATCATTGTTCAATATCTTAGCCTTACACTCTAAAACCAAATCATGTGACAAACCAGAAGCAAACTTCCTTATTTTAGATCTTATGTTAGACACTAACTCTGGAGCGTAATGGGATAATTGCTAAAATTTTAGAGCATACTCCTTCACACTTATCTTTTCTTTCTTCAAGCTTACAAACTCTTTGGCCTTAGCTTCCCTCAACTCCTAAGGAAAGAAGTAATAGAAAGGCCCCTAAAAACTCATCCCACATAGTTGGCAAAGTGTCATTACCTCTTATTTGTTCCCACTCCTTATGCCACTAATAATCTACATCTTTCAATAGATACATAGCAAAGTCTACACCTTCTGAATTAGTAACATGTATAACCCTAAAAAAAATTCATCTCATCATTAAACCCCTGAGGGACCTTCTTAACCTTTGATCCTACAAATGTTGGGGGATTTAATCTCATAAACTATCCAGCCCTAAAGACCTCAAATGAATGAGCAATAAAACTAACACAATTAGACTGAGAAAACTGTGATGCCATCAACTAAGTAAGCATATAAATAGTTTGACAAAACTCTGTATTAGAGATATCTCCCTAAGGTGAATAAACATGAGTACGACCAGCCTAGGAAGCCCAAGGAGGACTAGTAGGGACTGGTGGAACCCCATATGGAGAATCACAGTCAGGTGTAAGGACCCTAGATGGAGTTTGTACTCCACAAACAAGGTGAACCCTCCATATTTTCCTCAGGAGGGATAAAGGTTCTAACAAAGTTTATATGAATATTAGATCTTTGGGGAGGCATAACGGGAAATCCAAGAAATCCAAGAGTTAGAGAAGTTTCAAGACAACTAGACTCTATAGCTCAAAATAAAACACAAAGATGGGAAACATCCTAAATACCTCATAACCTCCCCCCTATAAGTGTACCGTCTACACGCCCATATAATGGACTTTACTCGACTTGACTTTATGGATAACCAAAGATACTGAAATATTCTTAGATACCAAGCCCATCATGACCTGAACCAGGACCTAGTCGTGATGGGTATCTCAAGCCAATCCTGGGTCAGAGACTGACCCCTTAGACTTACCTAAGGAGCACATAAATATAAACAAAAGCTCACAAAAATTGATAATAAGATGTACAAATAAACATAATGGAACCTAAGTATCAAATTAACATCCAACCCATACTGGTCCACATAAGTCTTTAAAACCAAAAATGTGAAATAGGTCAAGACATTCCCCCCACCATGACCAAAAAAATCCAGGAAAAATACTAAGATAGAATTTAAATAGATGAAATAATTGATCCATTTGAGAGATAGAGTCTCATCACTTCACAGCCATTCAACAGATGTATTAAACCACCAAATATTTTATAGGAGTAATAAAAAATTCCTCTTACCCTATATCTTGGAATGATGCAGCGTCGTAGGATGGTCAGTGGGATAAACACTAGCATGTAACTCAGAAAAAGTGATAAAATAATTCTAATGCCATAAAACAGTTAAAAACCATATGCATAATAATTATATATACATAAATAGGATGTTGGGATACGTATAAGGGTCATGAACATGAAAGTTTAAACCATTAACCTGAATTATGTATATCGCTCCATCGTAAGGGCACCCACAGGATATATGGGTCCAGCTCCCACAGCTCAAAGGGCCTTAGAGCGTGTTAGCTGTATAATCCAAGGAATCCAACTGAAAGACTAAAGATACCAAGGATTTATCCATCCCAAAATTTAATGTGTGAACCAAGCATACAGTTATATAGACCCCCACATCGACAAACATAGTTTCCAATGTAAGTACCTCCAAGACTACAACTTCACAGTGAGCTACAAAATTCTCTTTAATCCCAATTTAAATCAATTTGAACATAAACCCAAACATTAACACTAGAGTCATATATTACGGCACTTACCACTTGTTATCGTCATGCATGCTCATAGAATCATGCCAAACCAATCCATGTGACCATTAGACCTCTAAGTTCTATTTTAAAATCCAAACCTTGGATACCAATGGCCTTTCAAATCTTTTTAAACTAATTTCCCATTAATGCAATGCAATGGGTTAATAAATAATTTGAATTATGCAATTACCCATGTTCAAAAACAAAATTTACAAAGTGGGTTGGGGTTAATGCCAATGCCAAGCCAATAAGAAATCATTTTGGGGAAACCCATGTTCCTTATTCCAATTCCCATAATAATAAACCCATTTAGTCTAAAACCCATAAATTTAAAATATGGGAAAAGTAGTTCAAGTAATACCAATCAAAACCCCTCAAGCCAGTTTCAAACCTATCAATTTAAACCTCATGGATAATAAGTCAATAAATGTCACAAGGTATAAATTAAAGTTGGGGAATGGGATATATGCCCAAAATACATAAGAAATTAAAATAAATTTGAAGTTAAGAGCTTGAATGGTGAATCCCTTGTAAAACCCTAGATCTTTCTTATGTTTAGAGTTAGAGAGAAAAAAAAATGGTTTTGATCTTTTATAACTAAAGAAAAAAAGGTTATTTTTTGTTTATATATTGTACAAGGGGTAAAAATATCAAAATATCCTCACCCCAAGTGAAAATAAAAACAATCTTAGGTATTTTTAACCCAGTGGCATGGTACGTCGCTATCACGGAGGGTAGCCTTCATGCCACGCCCTTATTACTTTGGATAACCTGTGTGGCATGCCAATATCACGGACCCTCACTGCCTTAGGGTGCCAAAATAACCCTGAACCCCTTTCAAAAATTTCTACTCTTTCCCAAAACACCCTTTTAACATACCTTATCTTAATTCAAGAAAAAATTGATATTACAAACTTAGAAGGGTCAAAAATAAAATCGTTGAAATTTCATGGGATCTAACATTAAGACTCTACTCAATGTGGCTTTTAGACACCATAGAAAACTTTAAACCTAATGTATTAATATAAAGTTTGTCACAACCTAAGACTAATCCCTATTTGTAACGGGGTGCTTAAAGTCACAAGTGACCTCAAGCTAACTAATGGCCTATCGTAAAAATAGGATGTCAAATAAATATGTTGTAGAGTGGAAATTAAAAGAATAAATCATTTAGTCACTTAAATAGAAAATCAATATTGAGTTAACACAAATGATAAAAATGTCTGAGAAAACTAAAAGTTGAAAACTTAAGTCTATCTATCTAAAAGTCTCTACAAAGATAAATTCTTAGGACAAACACCCACCTCACTCTAACTATATAAAACTAAAATAAAGTATGAAATAGAAACACTAGACTAGCCCTTTAATAATGAGGACTCACTAACTCTGCTACTGTGGTACTACAAAATCATCTAAGTTCCGTCTGAATGCTAAATGTTTGAACCTATTTTATAATACAATACAATGCAAAAAAAATGTATGGCCATTACTTTGAATGTAATAAGCATGTGAGATATGCATAATGCTATAAAAAACTGAATATACTGATTATAAAGAAATAAGTTAAGCACAGAATCTAATGAACATAACTTATGAAATAACTAAGTAAATATAAAAAAGATTTGACAGCACAGTACTGACTAAACTATGTATGTGATCATGCAATAACTGAGGCTGATGTGTGGGAGTTACTATCAACCGACATACACTATACAAGCTAAACTAAGCACAACTAGTAACCCCAGTTGGATGGGCACTCAATACCTTTCCAAAGGTAAGAAAATCTACCGATATGGGTATATTAATCTGATATCTAAAGGACTAAAATATTGACCTATGGTGGCAATGTAGCTCTGGGACTAGTTATCTGAACTCATGTCCTCTCAATTCTAAGTATTACTCCAATCAACAAGTAAACTAATACACTAATATGCTTATTAATAATTATATTTTAAATCTAAAAGTTAAATGTTTTATATGAAAGCATTCTAAATCATAAAAATGGAATGAATGAGTATTTGACTTAAAATGCATAATATCCTAGATCATCATGTATTCATAACCCGCTATCTCAGAAGAATGCAACTAAATAGGACAATAGTATAATCTGTGATATAAGCAGGAAGAGCACAAAGAGTAGATGATACAAGAATGAAGATCACAAAGAGTACAAGGTTTTGTAAAAGGTTCAAGTTTCATATTTTTCAAGTGATTGAAGACCCTTTTAAAGCCTTTTCAAAGACTTGTCCAAGTGAAAGAAGGAAGAGGGTTCCCACACTCAAGAGGCGCTTCTCATTAAGGGCACTAAGGACTTTTTACACTAAAAAATAACACTTAAGAGGAGCCTTTCTTGAAGACCTCATTAAGGTCATTTTAGTCATTGTTTTGTAATAAGTATAAATAGACACTTTATCTTCTCTTTTCATTAGACTTTAATTTATTGAAATTGACTATTACTCTTAGCGTAGTTTGTAGTACATAGTTTTATTTAGCTTAGTGTAGTGTAGCCAAAACTTTAGAGATTAATTCATTTGATGAATTTCACTTTTGTTGATCAATTGAAAAGAAAGGTGTGATTGAGGAGGGTGAATTCCTTTGATCCACCTATGAATGAAGTGTTATCCATCCATCTTAAGGTGTGTTTAAGTGTTTGATATACACTTAGATGCTAATCATTAAGGTTGGCTTATGTTTCATTTCTATCCTTTATCTTTTAATGCAATTTCTTCTTCTTTTTTGTTGAATTCGAATGGTGTTTATGTTATTCTTCACCATCTCCTTTCTTCTAGTCTAGTTTGTGTTGTTGTTCGGATTTGAATTGTTTAGTGGTGAGTTTTCTGTATTTTAGGTTAGATCTTGTATCATTTGATATCAAAGCCTTGGTTAGGGTTGTTCCTATATCCCTAAATTTTGGTTTTAGTGTCCTTATTTTGAAAATCTCACAAAAAAAGTCAAAACCAAAGAAAAATCACATAAAAAATAGTGTCTAGTTGTGTTATATTGTAGATCCAAAATTTAATCCTTAGATCTATAGATTTTTATTTTGTTGTGGAAGTTTCTTATGCTAGATCCTTTCTCTTTAGCACCTAGGGAGTCTAGATCTACTCTTGGAACAAGATTTGGGTAATTTTGAACTAGATCCACCATAGATATGGCATCTTGAAGCTCTAAAGGAGATACGTCCGTGTGGTTTTGTATTTTTGGACGTTAGTTGTTGCTATTTTTTTTATATTTGAGTTCATATGGGTTTAAGGAACCTAGATATATAAAAAAAATAGAAGGTTAGGGTTCATTTGAGGAAAAGTCAAACATTAGTCAACCCTTGAATATTCATCTTCTTCTTCTATGTTCATCCAATCTTGTTGAAGAAGAATGTTCAAGGAAGGTGTTTGATACAAAAAAATAGAGGAAAGAGAGTGTACTTGGTCTTTTTGGAAGAATATTCCTTGGTATATTCATTGTCATCCAAAATAAAGAAGACACAAAGGAATTATCAAAGTACAACATCAAGTACAATCCAAGTACAAAAGGGGAGCATTATTTTTTAATTTCAATTGGAGGATTAAAAGGGCTCCAAAACTTGTTATTTCCCCCTTAAATCATAATTCTTCTTCTCCAAAGGTGTTCTAGGCCGAGACTTGAAAATTTTGGATTGAAAATTTGAAAACTCAATGTCCAATCAAAGAATGCCACATCATAAAGTGTAATCAACCAAATTGAGTTCCTAAGTAGATTTTCTAGTTTCTATTTTTTTATTCTAATTTCTTGTGTGATAAATTCTACCATACCAAACTAGTAAGTACCTACTAGGTTAGTCTAGAGTTCGTTTATTTTGTGTTTTCAGTTTCTGTGTGTTTTTTATCATTTTCAATTCATAGTAGTTTGTTGGTTCAAGTCTATACATCATTTTATTTGAGTCATATCAAAAAAAAATGATTTAGGGCCAAAGTATATTCAGTACTCCATCACTTGCCAAGTACATGCAAAGATTTCAACACTTGTGAGACCAAGTGTGAGGTTAGAATCGAGTGTGAGAGTGGTGAGGCTCTTTTTAACTTGTTTGTTTGTTTTGTAGGTATTTCCTTTGCTTATTTTGCTTTTTATTTAGGTAATTTAATCACATAACCCAAGGTTTCAAGTACTCAATCATTAGGAAATGACCTTGGAGAGGCCATCTTGGCTTGACTTGAGGCTCTTAACCTGTCTTGAGAAATGAGATCAAGATGGTACGAACGGGAATAGAATCCATGAAGGGAGATATGGATTCAATAAAGGGAGACATGACTATAATTAATTCAGGTTTGGATAGACTATTTCCACCAAAACCTCCATAAAATCCCTTGCCACAACTCCAAATCCATCACCAACCAAATCCAATGCATCCTCCCCAAGCTCCACTAAATAGAAATTACCCCATTCAAGTAAAAGGAGAGGAAAATTAGGATCCACGGTGAACGAGGCCAATACTCAATATGGAGAGAATCTTGATGTTCAGACACAAGAGGAGTGTGAAGAAAAGAGGGAAATGGAAAGGGATACCATAGGTAGTGAATTTGGAAGGGGAAAGAAATGCTTGATTATGGATCTTGTCCACAAAGAATCCTTATTACTCACTAACCTAAATACTAGAATTTTTTATTGTATTTTATCTTATTATGTGTAGGTTCAAGACCCTAGAAATACCAAGGAGAAGCTGAAGGAAGTTCCCTTCAAGACCTTGGCCGAAAGTCCCAATTTTTGGATAAGTGATAAAGAAGTGATTCCAAAGGGAAACCTTGACATATTCCCTTGTAATGTGGACTGCAAGGTAAAAAGCTATCTTCTACACTCCTAGAAACTTGACTTGTAGTGATATGGCTAGTAGTGGCCAAAGTAACCTTATGTTCTATATCTTTTGAACCAAGTAACCCTCTTGTAGATGATAGTACCTTGGGTAATGTCTTCACACTTGATTTCTTTCTGTACTACCTCTTTACCTATAATGATAACCATGTTAGTTTTGAATGTGTATTGTGTAGAGGTAATAAGTTTGGTGGCTGGTTTCCTTGTTTGAATGATAATGATATGTGGGTGAGGTGTACCTTAGGATTAATAGTGGCACCATATTTGATGAGGTCTTTTGTAGAGGTAATGAAACAAATGTATATTATGGTTCCTAAATCAAAGGTAGTCTTACCTTTTGGGTATAGTAAAACCATTAAGACCATTGTAGTTTCCTTATCTATTGATATTTTCCACAACCACCTCCTTTGTTCCATTCATGCTAAGCTTTTCATGTCAGACACAAAGGACCCGTGGATGTATATCAAATGTGAAAAACTATGGTTTGTTGATATATGTGATGATCTCTGGTTGCATTCCTCCTTTCCTTGATGTCTATATTAGCTAAGTCCTTTGTGATGCTTGTAGTAAGTATTTCATGGTCATAACAAAGGATTGCTTGTTTTATTACAAAAGTGTACCCCCTGGGCATGGTTATATATTTTGTGGTACTAATGCTAACTCTCCTACTAAGAGGATTGTGTGCTTATTTTCTTCTCTCTTTGGTTTTGTAAGGTGCAAATTTAAGGAAAAATTTCTTTCAATATTGAGAGGATGATACAGTATGAAGAGCGCAAAGAGTAGATGATACAAGCATGAAGAGCACAAAGAGTACAAGGTCTTGTAGAAGGTTCAAGTTTCGGATTTTTCAAGTGATTAAAGACCTTTCTGAAACCTTTTCAAAGCCTTATCCAAATGAAGATAGAAAGATGGTTCCCACACTCAAGAGGAGCCTCTCATTAAGGGAACTAAAAACTTTTTACACTACAAGATAACACTCAAGAGGAGCCCTTCTTGAAGCCCTCATTAAGGGCATTTTAGTCATTGTGTTGTAATAAGTATAAATAGATACTTTAGCTTCTCTTTTCATTAGACTTTGATGGAATTGAAATTGAGAATTACTCTTAGACTAGTTTGTAGTTCATAGTTTCCTTTAGATTAGTGTAGTATAGCCAAAAATTGAGAGATTAATACATTTGATGGATTTCACTTGTGTTGATCAATTGGCAAGAAAGGTGTGATTGAGGAGTGTGAATTTCCTTGGTCCACCTAATAATGAAGTGTTATCCATCCATGTTGAAGTGTGTTTAAGTGTTTTATATACACTTTGGTGTTAATCATTATGGTTGGTGTATGTCTCATTACTATCATTTATCTTTTAATGCAATTTCTTCTTCTTTCTTGTTGAATCCGAATGGTGTTTGTGTTGTTCTTCTTCATCTCCTTTCTTCTAGCCTAGTTTGTGTTGTTGTTGTTCGGATTTGAAGTGTTTAGTGGCTGGTTTTGTGTGTTTTAGGTTAGATCTTGTATCAATCTGTTTGTAATAAGAAATTTTAGAACTCAAACCATAATTTAAAATTTTTCAATACAATGAGAGTTCATGGTCATGAGTGTGTAATGTTGCTAAAATTAATGAGAAAACATATATTCATGTTTTTTAAAACAAATAAACTGAAAAATATTGGAAATTCACTATTTTCATGAAACCTTAAGCTTGAATGGTGAATTAAACTTGAGGAATTGGGCTAATTTCGGGATTCACCCATTGATGAAATACCACTTTCATGATGTTGAAAACCTTGATTAAAACTTTGAATTTGGATCCTAAAGTTTTAGAACCCTAATCCTTGGTTGAAGGAGAAAAATCACTCCTTCTCTCTAAATTTACTTAGTGTCAAAAGAATTATGAGTAATGGAGGACTTGGTGATACTTTAGGATTATTATTCAGCCATTGGGTAGCTTAAACGACATAGTTTCGTATTAAAAGAGAGGAAAAGACCAAACAACCATTTTAAAATTTCCTAAAGAATTATTCCCTATTTCTTAACCATGAATCACCCTATGGTCCATAGGGTCACCTAACAACTCATCAGCTCTTCGTACGACTCATCTAGTTTGATTCATCGTCATTGTCAACTTTGACAGTGCTTTAGTAAAATGGCCATAAAATTTTACTCCATTACTGGATTCACAAAAAATTAGATTCATTAGAAATATAATGTAAATATATATCATTGTATGGGTCTTGAGCTCAAAATACTTCAGAATCTATGATTTATGCTCATTTAAATTGACTATATTGAGATTCTTATAAGAAATCAATCGGTAAGGGAGGTTTTAACTTTTCAATGTTCTAGGAGGTAATTGTGGCCTTAATACATGTCTAAATAAATTATCATACCACAAATTATGAATTTTTATTCTACATATACTTGAAGCATGGCTCTAATCTAGGCTTACATTTTTAGGGTGTTACAGAGGGATTGTGTCGACCTTATTGGTGTTTTATTTTATTATTTTACTTTTGTGGTGTCCGTTGTGGGTGCTTGTAGGAGATTTTATAAATACCTTATGTTGATTATATATCGTATTTTAATGAAGGAGCTTGTATCCTAATTTACTAAGAGTTGATTGACTTGGATTCATTTATAGCATTGTTGAGCTAATTACTTTGTGTGTGTGTGTGTATAAATATACATACATAAACACACACACACATATATATATAATATTTATTCTTTCATGGTAATGCCTACTCATTTATCTCTTATTTTTATTGAACTAGTACTATTGTAAAACTTCAATTCTTTGTCAAAGAAACTGAATCATTTTATAAGATTTAATTGAAGGAAGTTCCAGCAAGATCGAATATTGAGATTGTAGTTAGTATATAGGTTACAAACCCCCTATGGGTTCTCTTTTGGAGATTATGCTCGGAAGGTATATACTGATTTTACATTGATTATATATATCATATTTTAATGAGGGAGCTTGTATCCTAATTTACTAAAATTTGGTTTACTTGCATTCATTTATAGCATTGTTGAGCTAATTATTTTTTTTTTGTGTATATATATATACATATAATATTGTTTTTTTCATGATCATGCATACTCATTCATCACTTATTTTTATGGAACTGGTACTACTGTAGAAATTCAATTCTTTGTGAAAGAAAATAAATCATTTTATTAAAAGAATTCATTTAAGGAAGTTCCATCATGATCGAATATTTGAGATTATAATTAGTCTATAGGTTACTAACCCCCTATGGGTTCTCTTCTTGATCATAAGATCGAAAGGTGTGCACCGATTTTACTTCAGCCATTGTATTTCATCCCATATCACTTTATGCATTGCATTGTATTTCACTTTTTCTTTGGTGATTTATAACGCTCAACTTACACGTCAATTTAAGTGCAAAGCAGTCGTCGTCAAACTAATTACCCAACTTTGAGTCGGGGTCGAATCTACAAGGAACAATGTGAGTGGAGATTGAAAAAATTAGAAATTATAGTTACTTGTTAAGTTAAAACCTAATGTACAAGTATTAAAATTAGTGGGGGGAGTTTTAGACGTTTCAAAGAGATGATTACTTTTCAACTTTTAAAGGACTAACTCAGGGCTATGAATAATTATTATATAATCAATTATAAATGTATCTTGGGATTATGATATCCTAGGGAAAAATTATTCATGGAAGCATGATTATTCTGTACAAATTCTAGTCGTTAGTGATGTTGTAGGCTAGGTTGAAAGTCTTTGAGGCTAGTTTGTCAACAAAGCCTCAAAGTTATCATTCATTGAACCTTTTGAGTACCTAACGAGTGTTTCACTTAAAGTACCCAACACATCAATTGGGTATCCCTATTTATAGGATGATACCCAAGGTATAGTCAACCGCATAATCACCCTTATGTCTAAGATAGTGAAAAATAGCAAACTATGCCCATAAATTGTCTACTATTGCCTTGGTTACCACATCCCTCTTTCAAGGATGATATGAGTTCCAAAAGTTCACCCCTTTCTTAAGGATTGATTTAGCTTTAAAGATCTTGAGATTTTCACCCACAAATCCCAACCATTTTACTCAAGCAATAGTAGAACACATTATCAACCAACTAGCATTTACACAAATGGATCACAATCCACATACCATTTGCACCATATTCTAACATCATCCCAAGAGGTATAAATAGCTACACATAAAGCAAGATATACCCAAGAATCTCCATCAATTTGATTTATTTAATGATAAAGAGAATTCAAATTGCAAACTTTAAGATTTGACAAATCTTCAATGGAAATTTCCAATCCTCGACTTGAAAGCTACTCTAATGTAATCTTCACCCTAGAATTAGTACAATAGTTTTCTCTAAAAAGTTAGAAACTAGATGGTGGAAAAGTTCCACAAAAATTGGCTCTCTTCTATTGTATAGGGTTTGAGCCTCTTAAGGGAATTTGGGAATCAACTGTGTGCATTTACAAATCTGCCCTGGGTATAATACCGCTTCTCTACAATCATTGACAGTTGTCCGCGATGTCGTATATCATGACCGTGGTAAGAACTCACGATTGTGGTATTTTGACCTATCTTGACTGGCTGCCTCAAACCGAAATTGAGGTAACTGAGGCTTGTTTCTGCTCCAGGTCTTCAGTTGCACTTATTTTCTCCTTTTGATTCTTTTTAGCCCAATTCCACATATTTCCATCTTATAACCTGTATGCCTACAGAATATGGATATTAGTGCATTTAATAACACATATGTCTCATTAATACATTTAAATCATGATAATATGCACAATTGTCTAGGGCAAATGAGTGGTAAATTCACAAGTCATCAACACCCCCAACTTAAAGCTTTGCTAGTCCTCAAGCAACACTAGCTCTTATCATAATACAATGCATAGTTATGCCTAACTTACATGAACAAATAATCACAATGACTTAAATCTTAGTATACCACATATAGCTTATCAAATATGGACCATACTATTTGCACAATACCCCTCAATACAAAATGCAATTTCCAAGGGTACAAAAGATTTTAAAGAGCAATCATGCAACAATCACAAATACTCTAGAAGTGACTCAACTTTGAAATCAATAACAACATACTCTTTTTGACTCAATTATCTGGGAGATGATAAAATCACCCACCTCAACTTGTTTGCATAGCTTCTCACAAGAAAGAAAATTCGATACACAAAGTTATCAAATATGAAATAAGAAATTTAAGTGTGAAAATCTCTCTCTCTCTCTCTCTCAAGAACTCTTGATGATAACAATTACCATTCGACAAACTTGCCTCTATTTTCAATCGCCACTAAATGAAAATACTTGGTTGGAAATCATGAAGGGCTTTTTGAGCTTGTAATGTATGTTTGGGTTAGGGTAGGATTTTATTTAGGAACAACAAGGCTATAACTTCCTCGAACATCTAGATTACTCTATTCTATCCATCTTTTGATCATGGGACACTTCTTTTTGTATTCACTTTTTACACAAGTGCCTACTTTAATTCCTTGGTTCACCCATTTCCTTTTTATCTCTTTTTTTGCATAATTTGTGCTTGTTTTTCTTTTGTTGGATCCTTTCTTTTTTCCTTGGTTATTTATTCTCAATATTTAAGGCAGGTACTCCCTTACAAAATTTTTGCTCAAAGTTACCTCTTCCAATATTCACCACCCTAACTTAGGCTTTTTGCCTCAAGTTGCAACTTTATGTTCAAGGAGGGTAGGGTTCAAAAGAGGGATAAAAATTGAAAGGCTCACCGCTTGCAAGGTTTTTTCCAAAGTAATTTCTAAGGTATCAAAGTGTAGGACAAGGGATAACATCTACACAAGGGTAGGTTTTTCTTGCTAAAGTGGACTTCCAATGTCATAAAGATCACCTAAGATCATTTCACCAACCAATTACAATTAAAATTAGATTTGATAGACTAATAGTGCAAGTTCTGGATGGTAATAGTACACATGAGACTTCAAAAAGTGAGCTCACTATACATGGCATAAAAATTATCCAAGGGACCTTAATTGCTCCTCCCGTTAGAGACAAAAATGGTGTATCTATAAATTTTCCTAAACCAAAATTTTTGGAGTCACAAAAAGGAAAAAAATTGTTACAAGGTCGCTCACGTCCATGCTGTTGATTTTTGAAAAAATTTTTATGGAGGGGGTTTTTTATTTTTATTTGAACCATGCATAATTCTCTAACTATGGCATCAACCCAAGACTTCATCTCAAATTTTGGCTTTTATACGAGAAAACACTATGGATGCTCAAACTTTGCCATAGGTGTAAATGCGATCTCAAATCCAAAATACCACAGGTACTTAGATTCCCTATAACCTTGATGGCACCTAGTTAATGTACCCTAAGCCCTACTCATTACAAATAAAAACATGAGCTTGAAGTACTTACCCGGCTAGTGATGTAGAGTAGATGAAAAGATGCCTTTGAGATATCCAAAATATAGCCACAAACAGTTGTAATTTTAGAAAGAAAAATTGGAGGGGAAATGTAGGAATAAATGAAAGATCAATGGTCTTTTAAATCTTATCGTTTCACAATTGCATTCAGACGTCTGCGATTACAAACAAATGGGTGATAATGATCGTGGCTTAGAGTATACAATCATTGTAACAAAGGGCACTTCTGCACCTCTTTTTTCCCCTATTCAGTCCAGCATGAAAACATCCCACATTTCTTTTTTCAAGTCTTTTTATACACTCTAAAGTTCCACAAATGCTTGGATTAATCAATAACAAAATTGAAATCTACCTTATCATATAGAAATAAAAGGATACATGCCACTTTCATGGCATGATGGGTAGTTTCCCATCTTTTGTGGCACAATACCTCTCTAACTATCATTTTTGTTTCCACATAGAAGATTTGAATCTCTGTCCCAACTTTAACTCACTATGCATTGAGAGGAAAAGGGATAGAATATTCAAATCTTCCAAGATGAAATGTGATAGAGATGAGAACATAGAGATGTGGCTTCTATCTCGCCATATTAAAGACTTGAACCTTTTACCGAATTTCACATCAAATTTCTTATTCGGCTCCTTGAGTAATGGTGGGAATAGGCCACTATTTGAACATCGAAAGTTGATCTCCTTGTCCTTCAATGCGGGGTTCTAATATTCCCTTTTGGAATATCAAACTCCAACGTGTAGGGATGGTGCTCCTTATCCCCAAAATCCATCAATTGCTTGGGGAGGTGGACTCTCATCACACCCACTAGGCACAATATTTAAAAATGGTTTGAATGAGTATATCCCTAACTTCTGGAATTAGGTCCCTATTATTATCCTTACCCTGAATTAGACTAGAGTCCACACAAGAGATTATCTAGCATTCTTATTTTGACTCTAGTACCTTTTCCTCGATTTTAAATCTTTCAACAATATTAGGTTCGGTCGGTTGGGAAATCACCAAGGACTCTTCACTACCAAGATCATCATTTGCCACATAACCTGGTCCTTCTTCTTGATCCTCCATATGTTGAAAAGTTGGTAAGGTAATGGTAATTGAAGGATTCTTTTCCTTACCTATTTCCTCTATCTTGATAATCTCCCTTTTAAATGCGTCATTGATTGATGCATGTCTTCCCCTATTGAAGATACCCAATCCAAAAGAGTTTGAAGAATTGTTTTAAAACTAGTGTACCAAACATGTTGTTCTTCTTTTACTTCATCATCAGACCTATTAAACTCATAAGAAAAATTAGCATTTGGGTTTGCATAACAAGGGGAGGGATCATTTGGACAACACTCCAATGTCCATCTCGACCATCACATAAAGAATAATCATACTCCAAATAGGATCAAGATAGTGTTCCATCTCTATCTGAGAAGCATATCTATAATCTTTCCAAAAGTGGGGTTCATCATAAAATGGACATGGATCATCAAGATAGGATTTTCAGCTACCAAAATCATATTTGTCCCCAGATGCCATAGTGACAAGTAAACAAAAATTAAAATCTACCTAACACAAAAAATAAAAGAAAATCAAACACAAATATTAACATGTTTGAATCTAAGCAAGTAGTTTAAATTCCAAACTAAATAAGACATAGTATTCCCTGACAATGGAGCCATTTTTGATAACGCTCAACTTACATGCTAATTTAAGTGCACAAAAGTCATCATTAACATAATTACCCAACTTTGAGTTGGGGTCAAATCCATGAGGAACAATGTGAGTGGCGATTAAACAAGTTTGAAACTAAAGTTACTTATTAATTTCAAACCTAAGGTATAAGTATTTTGGGGGATTTTGAATGCTTAAAATTTATGATTATTTTTAGACTTCTAAAGGACTAACTCGGGTCTATGAATAATTTGAGTATGATCAATAACAAATGGATCTTGGGATTATCCTATCCAAGGGGAAAATTATGCATGGGATCATGATGATTCGGTGAAAATTCTAGTTGTTAGTGTTGTGGTAGAATAGGTTGAAAGTCATTAAGGCATGTTTGTCAACAAAGCCTCAAAAATATCACTCATTGACCCTTTCGAGTACCTAGCGAGTGTGTAAATTAAAGCCACCCAACACCTCAATTGGGTATTCCTATTCCTAGGATGATACCCAAGGCATAGTCAACCTCATAATTACCCTTATGTTTAAGATAGTGAAAATTAGCAAACGTTGCCCATAAATTATCTACTATTGCCTTGGTTCCCATATTCTTCTTTCAAGAATGATATGGTTTACAAAAGTTTACCTAAACCCTTCTCTCAAGGATGGATTGAGCTTTCAAGAGCTTGGGATTTTCACCTACAAACCCATTTGGCTATTTGGAGCATTCACCCACAAATACCGACCATTTTATTCAAGCAATAGTAGAACCCATCATCAACCAACTAGCATTTACACAAATGAATCACAATCCACACATAATTTCCATCCTATTCTAACATAATCCAAAGAGGAAGAACTAGCTAATTACAAGATTAATAAGCAAGATATACCCAAAAATCTTCATCAATTTGATTTATTGAAAGATAAAGAGAATGCAAATTGAAAGCTCTAAGATTCAATAAGTTGAAATTGCAATCCTCCACTTTAAAGCTACTATAATGTATTCATTACCAAAAAATTAGTACAATAGTTGTCCCTTCAAAGTTGGAAACTAGATGGTGGAAAAAATCCACAAAAATTGACTCTCTTCTATGGGATATGGTTTGAGCCTCTTAAGAGAATTTGGGAATCAATTATGTGCATTTACAAATCTGCCCCTCAGTATAATCCCGCTTCACCACAATCGCTGACACTTATTAGTGATCGCGGCTACTGCGACCGCGGTAAGAATTCATGATTGAGGTTTGTTGACTTATATTTATTGTCTACGATCGCGGCCCTAAGACTGAGATCATGTTAAATTAGGCTTTTTTTTGCTCCAGGTCTTCCAACTGCACTTATTTTCTCCTTTTGATTCTTTTTAGCTAAAATCCACATCTTTCCATCTCATAACGTGTATTCCTAGAAAATATGGATATTAGTGTATCTAATCACTCATATGTCCCATTTATATATTTAAATCATGGTAATATGGAAAATTTTCTTGTGCAAATGAATGGTAAATTCACCACCCATTAGTAATATTGTGGTTGAGATATTGATATGTTGTTGTGTATTGGTTACAACTTGATTGATGAGACTATTTTGTCACAGTCATTGGCTGTGTGATCTGCATGTTCCCTATGTTATCATGGATTGTTTATTTGGTATGGTGGGTGGATATGATATACTATGTTGGTAAATTTTCTCCTGAAAGGACCTATTATAGTTACTGTTGATATTAAACCTATATGTATTTGCATTACTGGATTTGGTTTGGCTACCTTTCTAATTGTAGGTATCTATTACATTAGGATTGTGTTTTTTAGTGTATGTTTATTTCATGTAATTTGGATGGGTAGCTTACAAAGATCCTTTTTTCATTTATCTTATGCTTATTAACAATTGAGATAATTCAAATTTTTTCATTATATTCAGTATTAGAGGATTGTACTAGTGGCAACCAGATCTGGGATGTTGTGTTAAGATTATTCCATTTTTTATTTCTTTTAGACATTATTTCAATTTCTTACTTCTTTTTCTTCTATTTTACTTTGATTATTGTGTTTTAGTTAGAATAGGCTTTACGGTACCAAAAGGTGTTATAGATACCATCACGATTCCTATTTTGGTTTGTGACAAATTACCTAAAACATGTACAACATATTATCGTGCATCTAAACTTGTAGGAATTGATAATATGCATAAAGTTTGGTGAGTGTTATAAAAGAACGCAGACTTCTTTGTTAAGAGTCTATTGGCGTATATTCAACAGAGGAAAAAGAAAAGTGTTTTCAAGAACATTTAGAATAATAACTTCTCTTTCAAGATGACTTTTTCTTATGGAGAGCTTAGAAATCCAAGATATCAATTAATGATGTGATCAAGAAATGAACATCAATTTGAATTTAAAGTTTTCTTATTGCAAAATTCACAACTAGGGATCATATCTCATGTTTTTCTAACTGCTCCTACAACTGCAATGTTGTGGAGCTTGTTTGATACTTGTGTAGAAATTAAAATATATGGACTACTATTGTCACAACTACTAGTTACATGGTGGAATGCTCAGTGATATTCTAAATTGAAAACAATCTATAAAGAATTTCCATCAATTTTTATAAGAATTGTGAAAGAGGAGAGAAAAAATCACTTGAGACCAACTATGATTCCTCAAGGACCTATCTACAATAAAGAGAGAATTAAAAATTGCTATAGATGTAGTTGTATTGAATTAAGTTGATTACATTACAATGTGTCCTAGTTGAGTATTTATAGACGATTACAACATGTTCTAAAATCTTCTAATCATCCTAACAAACTAACTCAACTTACTGTGACTAATTACAATGTAACAATATCAACTCCCATTAACCAACTCAATGGAACAGTTACAACTACTCTGCAACCTAACTAACTACCTAGTCATGTACATTTTATCACTCCCCTCAAGATGAAGGGTGCAAGATATTAAGAACACCAAGTTTGCTTAACAAATGATAATGTTGATCTTGACTGAGACCTTAAGTGAGAATATCAGCCACCTGATTTTGAGTAGGAACATACACAGTTTTCACAAATCCTGTTTGAATCTTTTCCCTTATTAAATGGCAATAAATCTCTATATGTTTTATTCTTTCATGAAAGATACGATTATCTACTAATTGAATAGCAAACTTTCTATCACTCAGAATGTTAATAGGTTTGATAAAAGAGACATTTATTCTAACCATGTAATCTCTGCCAATGTCATGTCCATACTTCTATACTCTGACTCAGCTGACCTTCTTGACATAGTATGTTGCTTCTTAGAGTCCTAGGACACCAAAGATCCTCTAAAACGTATGATATAACTAGTAACTGATCTTTTTCTGTTAGGGCATGCAGCCCAGGCTAAGTCACACCAACATGTTAATTCGGCAGTAGTTTGAGTTTTCATACATATACTTTGACCTAAGGTACCCTTAAATCCCTAACTACTCTATTAGCAGCTTCCATATAAGACTTCTTTAGTTGTTGCGTGAATTGACTCAAGGTGTGTACAACAAAACTAGTATCTGGACTATTGATATCTGAATACAAGAGTTTGCCAACCAATTTTTAATAAGATGTGTCATCCTTAAGAATAGCATCAACATTAGCACCAATAGCTCTATTAAATTCTACTAAGGTAAGCTTTACATTTAATTCCAAAGGTGTAACAATAGGTTTTGCACCAGCAAGTCTTGTCTCAGATATAAGCTCCAAAATTTACATGACTCGACCCAGGGCCTGGTCGTAATGGTCATCCCAAGTCCAACAAGTATCGGGGACCACCCCCATTACCCAACCCAACCAACCTACTCAAATCCTGTGTCTGGTGAATCCCAAACATATAAATTGATATCGTGTAAATATAACCTCAGACTCTGGGATAGGTCTATAACCATGACCAACCCAAACAAGTCCAACCATCCATTATCCAACCAATAACCATTACCCAACCAAACCGTGAACCAAATGAATTCTACTATAAATATGTAATCCAAAATAAAAGAGGATTGAACAATCATAAAATCAGTTAAACGGTATTGGCCCCAATGCAAATGCCAATACTAAGGTTGATACCAATACCGATCCTGCCCATTCCAACCCATAGTAATCACATAAAGCCTCTAACCAAAAGAAAAGTAATATCCAATTAGGACATACCCCCAACCATAGAAAAATACTATATCTATAAAATATCTAAAGTATGTAAAGATGTCCATGATATGAAATGGAAACTTTCGGAATATGGAAGCTCACCAATTCAATCCAACAGCTGATCCCAAGATTCGATTACTATGCAGGAGGAGTAGAATGGCACATATGGATACAGCCGCCTGAGGATGGGTTAACGAGTGAACACTTGCAAGTACTCAGGATAAGGATAAAATAATGTCATCCAGTAAAACCAAGTAAACCAACCATATGCACACAACCATACATATATATACGTATATATATATGCATATATATACATATGCAACTGTGCCAGGAAAGGAAGATAGTTTTAGCATGCCTTTAAAACCATTAGTCTAGGTATGTTTAGCTTAACCATCCTAGCACTAAACACGACCTATATGGGTCCTTTGTAACCCATTGAATAGGCCCCGATGCGTGTAGTTGCACAAATAGGAGATACCATAAGAGGAGAGGATTCTCGAGTACACTTCTCTCTCCATGATATATATGTACAGTGTACTTATAGGATTCCCATGTACCTCATAGTATCATATATGGTCTCTATGACCAACCCCTTATGTCGGCAAATATGAGTTTCCAGTGTCCGTCTATTGGACTCGCACCTTCACGATTAGCTATCACACATCACCATTATTGCCCATTTAAAACCATTTAATCTAACCAAACCATTATTCCATTATTATTAACCAAGGCTATGAGTAGTGGTATTGCACATCGATTATAGCTTGCAAGCAATGTCCTTAGCCAACCTTTTTATGTAAAGAAATTTCCATGTACCCATAGATTATATTATCAAATTAACTTTAACTAATCCTATGTACCCCACAAGTCTTCCATTATTAATTTTTCTTGGGGGAATCCCATATTCCCTACAAGTTGTTCACTAACATGTTTACTTAGGGGATTCCCTTGTACCCCATAAGGATGTTAATTAACCCTAACCATGAGAACCAAACCTTCCCATTTAACCATTCCAAACCATTTATACCATTTAGGGATCCATTACCACTACCATGTAATAGTTTCATTAAAAGTCCAACGATTTAGTAAAAACATTATCAAAGACATTTCATCAAACATGTTGGGAGCATAGCATTTCCAAAACCAATTCCAATTAACACTAAACCATTTCCATAGAACCCCCATGGAGAACCTACTAAGAGCATCAGAAACTATGTTAGCTTTACCTGGGTGGTAGTGAAGACACATATCGTTGTCTTTAAGAATCTCCAACCATCTTCTCTGCCTAAGATTTAGCTCTTTCTGAGTGAACAGATACTGTAGACTCATATGATCAGAAAAGAATCCCACATGCACTCCATCAAATAATCCCAACAAATTTTCAAAGAAAAAACCACCACTAAAAGCTATAAATCATAAGTAGCATAATTTTTCTCATGCAGCTTCAACTGCCTGGAAGTATGGACGATCATCTTCCCATGTTGCATCAAAACACAACCAAGTCCAACCCGGGATGCATCTCAACAAACCACAACCCTTCATTACCTTAAGCCAATGTCAAAACCTAAGTCGATGTTAGCTTATCCTTCAGCTTTTTGAAACTCACCTCATAAGCAACCGACCAAGAAAAATTTACCTTATTTTGAATAAACTTAGTCAACGGGGAAGCTATCGTCGAGAAACCTTTCACGAACTGCCTATAATACCCATCCAAACCCAAGAAGCTCCGAACATCGATTAGAGTCATGAGTTTAGGCCACTTTTTAACCACAACCACCATTTGCGGATCCACCTTGATCCTCTCATTAGAAATAATACAACCAAGAAAAGTCACAGAATTCAACAAAAACTAACACTTAGAGAATTTGGCATATAGCTGCTGCTTTTTCAAGGTCTGCAATACCACACAGAGGTTATTACTATGATCCATCTCACTCTTAGAATACACTAGGATGTCATCCATGAACACAATGATAAAAAGATCTAGAAACTGCCTAAAAACCCTGTTCATCAATCCCATAAGAGCAATCAGGGCATTAGTCAGATTGAGTGACATCACCAGGAACTCAAAGTTTCCATACCAATTAAGAAAAGTTGTCTTAGGGATATCCTCGTTCCTAATATTAAGTTGATTGCACCCAGACTGAAGATCTACCTCAAAAAAATTTGGCACCTAGCAATTGATCAAATAAGTCATCTATCCTTAGGAGAGGATACTTCTTCTTAATAGTTTCCTTATTCAGTTGCTGATGGTCAGTGCACATCCAAAAGGAAAAAATTTTCTTTTTCATGAATAAAACCGGTGCACCCTATGGAGATACACTGGGATGGATGAAACCCTTATCCAAAAGATCCTTAAGTTACTTCTTTAGTTCCCTCAACTCAGCCAAAGCCATTCTACATAGAGGAATAGATATTACACAAGTGTTCGAAAACAAATTAGTACCAAATTCAATCCCCCTATTCGGAGGAACAATAGAAAGATCATCTGAAAAAATATCAAGAAACTTATTTACCACCAGAACCGAAGTAAAAAAGGACTTTCTGAGTTAGAATCTTTAACCCAGATCAAATGATAGAGATAGCCTTTACATATTAACCTCTAAGGTCTAAGATCGGAAATAAACCTCCCCCTAGGAGCTAGGGAACCACCCTCTGACTCAATAACCGGTTCACCAGAGAGCCTAAAGAAAACCTTACAGGCCCGACAATCTAAGGACGTATAATAAGAGTGTAACCAATCCATCCCCAAAATAACATCAAAATCCACCAAAATCTTCCTACTACCAACAGATACCATACACACCCTATAGACCCTTTTAGGAACCATAGGGTCACCCACCGGGGTAGAAAAAGAAAAAGGATCTGAAATAACCTCGGGATAAAAACCAAAATACATAGCCACATATGGGGTCACATAAGAAAGGGTGGACCCCAAATTAAGCAAATAATACACATCACAGGATAAGAGTTGTAATGCACCAGTTACGACATTAGGTGATTCCTCAAATTCCTATAGAGTAAAAAGAGCATATAACCTATTTTGACCTATGCGAGTACTAGAAGGAGAAACGATGCAGAAGCACCACCCTTTGGTACAGGAGCAGAAGATAAAGTAACTGAAGACTTACTTTCTACCGAACCACCCTTACCAATCGGATAATTTCTAAGCATATGGCTTGGCTGACCATATTTGAAACACCTATCCCTCACCTCATCAAAGAAACCCTATGCAACCTACCACAGAACCAATAAATAGGGTATAATGAGGCTGATGGAGCCTCACTTTCTTGAGATTGGGAACCCTGTTCTTGGATATTATCGCCACCCTACTGATGCCTATCACCCAACTATTTTGGGTAAGAAGAACTAGCTATAGAGAAGAAACTAAAACTCCCTTACTTCTTTTTTGGCCACTTACCTCCACCCCCACTACCCTACTGTTAAGCACCACCTTGCTTAAATAACCTAAACTTTTTACCCTTTCTTTCACTAACTCTATATGCTTTTTTTCCTTCTCTACCCATTTCAGGAGAACCACCAACCTAGACATATCCATATCCCTGATCAGCAATGTAGTCCTACTTTTAAGGATAAAATCCTAAGACATCCCAAAAGTGAACTTTCTCATCCTTGCTCTCATATCAAACACCAATTTTGGAGCATACCTTACAGCTGATGAAATTTTAAGGCATATTCCTTGACAGACATTTTTCCTTGACTCAAATTGACAAATTCCTCAGCCTTTGGTTCCGTCAACTTTTGAGTAAAGAAGCTGTCCAAAAAAGTATTAGATAAAGTCTCCCATAAAGTCGAGTCCTCAATATCACCTCTCACCTTACCCTACTCCTCGTACCATTGGTACGCCACATCCTTAAGCTTCTAAGCAACAAAATTCACCCCTTCCACATTCATGGCCTGCATTACCCTATATGTTTTCTCCATTTCATACAAGAACCCTGAGGACCTCCTCCACCCGCACACCTATAAAAGTAGGAGGTTTCATTTTCATAAATAGGCTAACCCTTATGACCTCAACAGATGAAACACTAGATACACCCCGCTCAGCCGGAGTAATTACCAATTAAGAAATAATATAGTTTGATTAAGAAATTATGCATTAGTTATCTCATCCTGAGGAGGACTAGTAGCAACTAATGGAAGTCTAAAAATATCAGGGATGGTACCCCTAGATCGAGTGTGGATCCCATGAGTAGTATTATCCCTTTAATATTATCCTTAGTTATGATAAAAGAGTTACCTTGTGTCTCAGATCATCGAGGCATAATCTGAAAAGAAAACAAACTAATATTAGAGAAGATTTCTAGGACTTAGTCTATATGCTTAAAAATAAAATACAAAGAAAGTAAAATATTCCTAAATGCCTTGTAGCCTCTCCCTTATGAGTATGGTGTTCTACACATCCTTAAAAGAGACTCTAATCGACATGACTTGTGGACTCCAAATTGACTATGAACCTAAAGCTCTGATACCAATATTACACGACTCAACCTAGGGCCTTATCGTAATGGGTATCTCAAGTCCAACTAGGAATGGGTACCACACCCATTACCCAACCCAACCAACCTGTGCATATCCTGAATCAGGTGAATCCCAAACATATAACAAGATAGCATGTAAGTATAACCTCAAACTCTTCGATAGTTCTATAACTATGACCTACCTAAACAAGTCTAACAATCCATTATACAACCAATAACCATTACCGAACCAATCGTAAACCAAATAAATTCTAATATAAATATATAATCCAAAATAAAAGAGGATGGAATGATCATAAATTCAATTCAACAATATCGATCCCAATAACAATTCCAATACCAAGGCTAACACCAATACTGATCCTACCCATTCTAACCTATAGTAATCACACAAAGCCTCTAACCAAAAGAAAAGTAATATCTTGTTGGGTCATGCCTCCTACTATAGGCAAAACAAATATACATAAAATATCCAAAGTATGTAAAGAGGTCTATAATATGAAATGGAGCCTTCCAAAATATAGAATCTCGCCACTTCAAGCCAATCGAGTTGATCCCAAGATCTAATCAATATGCAGGTGTAATAAAATGGATGGTTCCTATATCGCGTAGGGATACAATTGGTAGAGGATGGGTTAGTAGGTAAATTCTAGAAAGTGCTCAAGATAAGGATAAAATAATACCATCCAGTAAAACCAAGAGAACCAACCATATGCACACAACCATAAATTTATAAATAGATATATAACCAAATCGGGAAAGGAAGTTGGTTTTATCATGACTATAAAACCATTAATCTGGGTATGTGTAGCTTAATCATCCTAGGACTACCCATGTTCTACATGAGTCTAGTGTAACCCCTTGGACGGGCCTCGATGCATGTAGCGACATGAACCGAAGATACCATAAGTGCAGGGGATTCCTAAGTACCCTTCGCTCTCCATGATACATATGTACAGTGTCATTAGAGGATTCTTATATACCTTATTATATCATATATGTCACTATAACCAACCCCTCATGTAGGCAAACATGAGTTTCCAGTGTTTATCAATTCGACTCGCACCTTCACGATTAGCCATCACACCCCGCCATTATTGCCGAATTAAAACTATTTCCATCCAACCAAATAATTATTCCATTATTATTAACCATGGCTATGAGTAGTGGTATCGTCCTACCGACTATAGCTTGCAAGTAATATACTTAGCCAACCTTTTTATGTAAATGGATTCCTATGTACCCATAGATTACATTATCAAGTTAATTTGGGGAAATCTCATGTACCCCACAAGTGTTCCATTATTAAGTTTTCTTGGAGAAATCCCATGTATCTCAGATGTTGATCACTAACATTTTTGCTTAGGGGATTACCTTGTACCCCATAAGGATGTTAATTAACCCTAACCATACAGCAAAAGCCATTCCATTTTACCATTCTAAACAATTTATATCATTTAGGGTTCCATTACCAAACCATACAATGCAGTAGTTCTATTAAAAGTCCAATGATATAGTAAAAACATTATCAAAGACATTTTATCAGACATGTTGGGGTCATAGTGTTTACAAAACAAATTCCAATTACCAATAAACCATTCTCATCCAACCAATTATCTAAACAACCATTAAAGCATGTAAAAGCATAATTAAACCATAGGAAAACCATAACCAAAGATGTATTACCAAAACGCCAACATATATTTGACAAACCTAAAACCATACAATAATTATGCCATGAAAATATTATATAAATCACGCCTTTAGATGGAACTAACAATGAGGGAGAAGTACATGCCTTAGATTATAAAATGATTGAGAGAGATCACCTAAACAAGCCCTAAATTGCTCCTCTAGATGAAACCCTAGACTTCCTTTACCCAAGAGCCTTAAAGAGATTTAGAGAGTGTTTCTAAGTGTTTTAGATTAGAATAATAGGGTAAATAACCTCCAAATAGTGATATAAGTTATGGGGTCATAATAGGTTAAGAGGGGAAATATCTAGATTACCCCTAACTTAACTACATAAAATCCCCACAGGTAGGGATGACCTCACAATACCAGTCATACCTCAAATAGAATTGGTACCCACCACTCATACCCTAGATCTTCCCTAGACCCCTACACTGGTCAACATAAAGTTTTTGACTGGTACCCTTAACCCATACACACAACAGAACCAAGATGAGTTAACACTATCCAACATAAGAGTGGAAAAACATGACTCGTACCCTATCTCACGACCCATGATAAGCAAATCATACTCAGCTCAAAGATACTTTACTAAGTCTCAGATGAAGTAAAGGAAAACCCAATCATATGACCCATCAACCACCATACGACTTGTACCAACCCAAGTCGTATCCATTTTAGAAACAAATCCAACCTATCAAGCATCACTGGTTAGTGTACAAAAAAACCTTACCAACCATACCCCAGCATACGACCTGTACCTCCTATTTATATCTTGACCAAAAATTAGAAATCCAAGAAATTTTCTAAGGGTCCGAAACCTAGGGTGTTTCAAGAATGCACTTTCTATGATTCAGTATAACCCCTTTTCTTGACCTTGGTACTTCAATACCTAGGAAGTATTTAAGATCTACTCAATCCTTGATCTTGAACTATTTGTGTAAGATTTCAATGACTTCATTTATCATGGCTGCATTGTCCCTATTGATTAGTGTATCATCTACATATACTAGTATGACAAACATTCTTGCTTCTTTTTTCAAGGTAAAAAAAGAGTAATTATAAGTTATTTGGCTAAACTAACCTTGATTAAAATTGTAGTGAGTTTGATATTTCACTATCCTGAAAGTTGTTTGAGTCCACATAGTGATTTGACCAATATCCATACTTTGTAAGGTCCATCCTTTTGGAAACCTTCTAGTAATTCCATGTACACTTATTCATGTAGATCTCCTTGTAGGGTTGCATTATCCACATCCATTTGATACATGCACCATATTTTTTAGACTGTCAATGTAATTACACACCTTACAGAAACCATCTTTGCAACTAGAGAAAAAGAATCATAGCAATCCAAACCTTCTTGTTGATTATAACCCTTGGCTACTAGTCTTGCTTTGAATCACTCTAAAGCTCCATTTTCCTTATACTTGATTTTGTATAGCGATTTTGAACAAATAGCAAGTTTATCTTAAGGCAAACCAACAACCTCCCAAGTGTTATTGACTTCTAGTGCCTTGATATCTACCTTTATAGCCTTAATCCACCTTTTATCCTCAGTAACTTAGTTGTAGCATTATGGTTTAACCAATGTAGACAAGACTAATATTTACTTCTGGTAGCTAGGAGTAGCATTTTTTTACTGATAGGATAAGTAGTTAGTAATAGGATATATTATCCCTTTTCCCTTTCTTGATGTTGCATAATCATCAATCAAAATGGTTTTTCTGATTAACCTTGGTGTTCTTCTTCGTACAACACACATAGATGGCATAACATTATCAATGGATAGATGAAGCATTAACTCAAGTGATGTATCACTAGTAGAGTTTGAAGGCAAAGCATTTATAAATAATATGTAAGGAGAAACACCAGGAACTACACTTGGTATATTAGATTGTGAAGATGGGTGTTTTACATAAAAGTCTGCACCTGTGTGATCAATAATAACTAATTGATGTTGTAGGAAATCTGAAGTGGATTCAATTATGTTTCCAGTTACAAAATGGAACACGTGTTCCTAGAACATAATATATCTAGTAATAAACAACATATTAGTGGCTGCTAAGTCCACAAGAAAATAGCCCTTTTAAGTAGGAGGATAGTCTATCAAGATTGTTGGTTTGGATTTTTCTAAGAGCTTGTCACCTCTTGGTAATAAAGACACAAAACATAGACAACCAATGAATTTCAAATGTGTCAAAGATAGAGGTTTGGAGAATAGCAACTCATAAAGACTTCTTCCTCCAATAGAAGAAGAAGGTAGTCTGTTGATTATATAGAATGCAACCTTAACATTCAGACCCTAAAATCTAATAGGCATTTGTGAATGAAATTTTATGGATCTAGCTACATTTAGAAAATGTCTATGTTTCCTCTCAACAACACCATTTTGTTAAGGTGTATATGGACAAGTGCTCTAATTTATGACACCTAGGGACCTAAATAAGTTACTACATTGTGAGTGGAAAGGCTTTGTGCCATTACTAGACCTTATAGTTTTAATATGTCCACCAAATTGTGTATTTATCATGCATACAAAAGTCTTGAGAACCATAATTATTTCAAATTTTTACTACAACAAATGAACCCAAGTGTATCTACTGTGATCATCAACCATTGTTAGAAAATAATATTTGTTGTCATATTTATGTATTTTATAGGATCCCCAGAGATTCATATGTACAACATCAAAACACTGAGTAGCTCTTGTCTTACTTATAGGAAAACTTAGCCTACTTTTCTAGCTAAAGGGCATGACAATTATCAAAACCTTCTACGTCCCTATCATGCTTTAAGATGTCCAAATACTTTAACACTTAAGATGATGGATAACTAAGTCTTCGATGCCAGAGACTATAATCTTGCACAGCTACTTCTGCTACACATTTGTGACCCTAAGCTTGAGCACTTTGTACTATGTGTTCTTTATACTTTTCATTGAGAATATACAATCCACCTATTTCTTTTCAAATCCCTTTTACCCTGCCACTATGAATGTCTTGAATGACATAGAAGTCAGGGTGAAAAGAAATAAAGAATGAAATTTACTTAGTCATTTTGGACATTGACAATAGATTAAGTTTAAAGTCAGGGACAAATAACATATCTCACACAGTTTCGTCTCTAAACATGTGTGCCTCTATAGTGTGAGATATATCCATCTTCTCACCAGTCGGAAGATGGAACTTATCCTTTTCTTATCCATCTACTTTGTAATATTTTGACAAAATATTCTTACTTGTTGCAACATGATATTTTGCACCAGAATCCACTATCCATTTCTATGACATCTAATGAAATAATGAACAAACAAATTTACCTATTATGTTGTTATGACTGATATCCGATGTCCATTTGTTCAACATATCTATTATTTGCTTGTGTTCTTTAATAGTAAAGGTTTTCCCCTTAGGTAGAATAGCAATGTGAATCTCTTTGTTGTCTACATGAATAGTTGAAGCAGCCTGTCCTGCACCTCCATAAACCTGATCACCAACTATATTATTTGTCGAATGTTGAGTATTTATCTATCCTCTATACTAATGTCCATGACTACCATATCCACCAGGCTTTCCATAGAATTGATTATTTTCTCCTCCCGAGTTAAAGCCTTGATGTGATCCTTTTGGTCTACCATTATTGTTTCCTCTTCTTCTCTGCTTCCAGTCATTAGGATAGCCTACAACTTATAGCAAGTATCTCTGTATGACCACTAAAATGATAGTAATCACATTTCTTTCATCTGTTACTTTGTGCTCCATAATTACTCACTAAGTTTTTACTCACTTTCATTATAATTGGATCAATTTTTTTCACCAGTAATATTTGCACAGGGCAGTTGCTGAATTTGATTCTCAATTACTATAGGATAAGCTTGATTAAGCATAGGCGGACTTTGTTTATTAGGATTTGTCTTCTTGTCTGATCATATGACTTGTTTAACCTACTTAAATATTGTGTCAATCTTAACTCAGACAAGTGATCTGCGTAGTCTTTAGACTTTGGAGAAACACATGATGGAGTAAGAACTATATCATCATATTCACTCCACAAACTCGTCAATTTTGTGAAATAAGATGCTACTCAGTCTATACCCTATCACAAGTTGTTAATCTCTCTATGCAGTTGATACAGCCTCATACGATTCACCTTATCAAACCTCTCTTTCTGGTCTTTCCACAATTCAAATGCACTTGTTGAATATACGATCCCCCTGAGCAACTCTACACTCACAGAATTCAGTATCCATGATAGTACTACAATATTGTATGTTTCCCATTATTCGTGCAACTCTTCTCTATATGTATCCATGTTGCACGTTCCTGCCATAAAACTATATTTCCTCATTTCTAAAAGTGCAATTCTCATCGACCTACTCAAGGCTGCACCAGATACATCTGATGATCCTATGAACCAAGGATCACTGGGATCTATCTTAGGTGTCATTTCGAAACTTTAGCAATCAAGTGATTAGATATAGGGACAAAATTCACTACTTTACTAGTTATCATATAGGATGTAGTTATAAAGCAGAAATCACTCTAGCAGTTCAGAGTGAACTAAGAATAGTTTCAAAAAAACTTCTACTACAAAATTTGCAAAGAACGGGGATAAAAAACTCTACCATAATGGATATCTAAACTTCATAGATTTCTTCTCAATTCCAGAATCGAGTTGGAGACTCTGCTACCATGGTAAAATCACTTGAGACCAACTATGATTCCTCAAGGATATATCTACAATAAAGATAGAATTGAAAATTGTTATAGATGTAGCTGTATTGAAGTGAGTTGATTATATTAAAATGTGTCTTAGATAAATATTTATGGATGATTAAAATATATTCCAGAAGCTTCTTATCTTGCTAACAAACTAACTAATCAACTTACTATGACTAACCACAATGTAACAATATCAACTCCCATTAACCAACCCAATGGAACATTAAAAACTACTTTGTAACCTAATTACCTAGTCATGAACATTTTATGAAAGAAATAATATGAAAGATGGTGCAAATCTAACTAATCTCGGGTTGGTAGGTCATATCACTATTGATTTTTGACAGCTTATTTATGTGACAAATCTTTAGATAAGGTGTTAGTACCATATTGACCATAAATAATGCAGACTACGGGCAAATAAGTATCAACAATCTACTTAAAAAATATACTATAAAAATATCAAAATTTGGGTGCATGAAGTATAACACTAATAGAACTAGCAGATGTAACCTTGAAAGAAGATCATATTGTTTCTATCTAAGAATCTATAAGGGAACCTAATATATTCTAAAGCAAAGGAGATTCAATAGGTTATTAATGCTGAATCAGAGGTAATATTTATTAAAAAAGTTTAGCACAGTGTATCTAAGAAAAATTTAATATATAATCACTGAGACAGATTTATAATTGTCCTAAAACAAATACCAAAGAGGAATTAGAGCACACCATGACATATTATAATAATTGTGGAGTACATTTACCAATTCATGTAATTCTATCAAGTAGAGAATAAAACAACTATAGAGAAGTTAATACTTTGAAAAATTTATAGCTAACAATGCATTTGAAGTAAAGGAATACAAAAATATTCTTATTTCTCTGAATTACCTACGACCATGAAAAAACTATTGAATCATGACAAGTCACAATGTCCCAGTTTAAGAATAAAAATAATTATATAAAATTATAATTCAAGGTACAAATAGGAATTAGTAGACAAAGAGAAACTCGATCTTTAGTAATAACACAATACGAGAAACTTTAGAAAAGAAAGGTGCGACAAGTTTAGTTATAAAATTAAGTCCATTAAAACAACCGATTTTGTCATTACTAATTTCTCATTCTTAATAAGTGTTAGAAATAATTCCTTAGTAGGGTAGTGCATTTGATATTTACTAAGGTCATACAATACCCTTGAAACAAAGTTAAGTTGAAAGTACCCTCGCCGCTTTTCTTTCAGGCTAAGTCTAAACTAGATTCAACTTCAAATGAGAACTTCTCCTAGAATATAAGGAGTTAGGGGTCCTAATACTTACCTATATAAAGATATTTGTGTCTTCTTGTCAACGCAACCGAGCATTTATCAATCTTCTTCTTAAGTAAACTGTTATGACCATATTACTAAAGAATGTCCATGCTGAAAAAGTTAAGGACGTAGTAACGAGTCTAGTTGTTATAGCGATGATGTGTCACTAGTGCAATGCAACAGAAGTTTATAACCTATTTTTGACATGTTTTAGCCTCCGCTATCATGCCATAATTCATTCACTAAGGCTTTTCAACAAACACTTGGCATGCATGGGCTTGCACACAATTGGGGATTTCTAGTCATCATGCTATAATGGCTCTAATTCTTCACATAAGCATTTCATCGAACATATGGAGAGCATGCTTTGCTTATTCAACAATTTCTACACTTAATTGATATGAACACATCACTTAACAAGCAACTTGAAGAGGGTTTATCATGGACATCACATGAATATCACATACTAGGGTAAAAGCTTGAAAACCTTGTAAACAAACATGAATTAAAACTCAATAATAGCATGAACTTCAATTTCAATTCACTTGAATTATGAAGACTCATAAACATAAGAATCTTGGAATTTTGAAAAGGATTCTTGAGTTTCTTGGGTGAAAGGAACCCAAGAATCAACATTTGCATACCTAAAAAAACTCTTTCTTGAAGTCTCTTGGAGGATATTATTGATTTTTTGATTTCTTTTGATTTTTCGTGAAGAAGAAAGAAGGGTTTTGATTTTATAGAAACCTTAGCTCTTGATGTTGAAGAGGATAAATAAAGTTGTGAGCCTTGATCGGGTATAAATAGAGGATGAAAAAAGTGAAAAAAATACCAAAAAGTCATTTTTAAAACGAGTTAAAATGATGAACGGGGGTTGCGACGGTCGAAGCTACTGTCCGTTGCTTAGTCTAATGGTCCATCGGATCATCCTCACACATCGATCAGAAAAAGAACATACTGCCTCGATGTGATGTTCTCAGGACGGTCCATCATAAACCCGATGGTCCATTTGATCGTCCATCGCACATTGGCCAGGATGAGGCTACACTGCCTCAGCAGCGATGGTCTTAGCGACGATCTGTCATAGTCTTGACGGTCCGTCATCCTATCCATTGCACTTAGGCCAAGAAAGGGAGTCACTGACTTGGTTACAACGGGCTGGGTGACGGTCTGTCGCAAGCTTAACGGTCTATCAACCTTGCCGTTGCACCTGGGCGGTGCCGACTGCTATTAGTAAAACGGTCATAACTTCCTCATCCGATGCCGGATTTTGACGAAATTGGTATCGATGGAAACCTTATTCAATGCCCTACATGAAAAAAATTTGATATTAGTTAAATTCTACATGGTTTAAAATATTTATCACTTGGGAAAGCACTTCTCAATCTTTTAAGGCTGGATTTATGCTTCACTGAACACGGTCTAAGGTACGCGAGAATTTTCCAGGGTCTTACAATATCTCACCATTGGAAACATTCGTCCTTGAATGCCACTTGATAGGCTAAGAATACTTATCAACTGAACTTACTTAAGGAATGATAACATCTGAAACATGACTATGCAACTAGAACTACTGCTATTCTGAGTTCTCATACCGGACATGCATATCTGACGCATGGAATACTCAACTGAAGCTACTCATAAGCTAAATTCTCATAATAGACATACATAGTTGATGCATGGATGTGTAACTGAGTTGATCTTATGAATGCATAATTGAATACACTGAAAAACTAAACTCTTTCTACTGAACATGCATATCTAATGCATGAATGTCTGACTGGACTGACTCTCGAAAGCATGACTAGCTATGCAATGACAACTAATGTTAACTGCGTAAGGAGAATCTAAACATGTAAATGAAAAGTGTAAGGACATGAAAGCGTCACAATATTATGGGGTATATCCCCCTTGGGACTCTATGTCTCTCTAAAAATACTTTGTTGAAATATTGAGGCGCTGCACGGGGCACCTACAAACTAGGTCATGATTGACCGACTGAAATATGAAACTAATACATGACTCATGCTGAAATATAAGCTCAAAATGGGATCAAAGGATCTAACAATGCATATCATAAAGATGAAGGACTCATAACATACCTGAATCTATATCAGGGAACCTTTCCTGATCATAGTGGGTCTGAAGCGCAGGAAGTCTATTCGAACACTGACCACTATTGGCACCGGAAGGGGCACCCTGCTAAAGAAAATCTCTACCCCTCTAAGCTAGAAATTGACACTCTCGTATTCTGTGACCTGGCTCACAACACCCAAAGCACATATCACTACCACCTCTACACACACCTAGGTGACTCTTGCCACACTGTCTACGAAGCGGATAGGTACGAACACCACTAGTACTACTCTGGGATTTGGAGCCTAGCGCTCCATCATGACATACTTCCCCAAACTTTGTTACAATTACACTAGATGAGGATGGAGCTTGGACTGAAAATCTCTAGCTATGCAGAGAATGGCTACCACCCTGGGACCCTGCCTGAGAAAAACCATGATTGCCTATTCTGGCTCTCTTACTCACTCTCTCTTTTTCTCTCGTCTTATCTACCTCAATGTACTACGTATGCATCATCAGTCTAGCAAGGTCCATATCTCTATTGAGCATAGAAGCCCTACACTCTTTCAACACTATACCCCAGTTACAAACTTACTCATACTCACTATAGGGTCTTCTATCAAGTCAAGAGTATACTTAGATAGCTGGTTAAACTTAAGATAATACTCTTTCACTATCATGGATCCTTGCCTTAGGTTCATGAACTCTTCTACCTGAGGTCCCTCATCTCTAGCGGGAAAAACTGTAACACCCCAAATATGGTAGCCGAAATGCTATATGGTGCCCTTAAACCCGAAGGACCACAAGCTAACCCATGACTGATATCTGTATCTAATCACTGTATAATATTTTACATAAATACAAAAACATGTACTGAAAGGCCATAAGGTTCAAACTGGATAAATATCTGATAAAACAACGTCTAAAAGCGGTATAACAATACCAAAACAAATCTGAAATAACTGTTTGACATGCTATAATCTGAAAGCCTCTATGTTTTCTGAATAAGGAGTTCATGGGATATGTCCCCAACTAACTCTGACTATTGAAATAATTTGAAAACTAAAATAATAATGTAATCATCATGTCCTTGAAGGATAAGGACTCACAGCTAACTCTGACTGTTGAACTGAGATGCTACTAATGCTTGGAAACTCGTACTTCTAAACCTATGGTATAAGACACCATAGCGCAAATGCATCAGTACTATGAATATACGACTATGCAAGTGAGGTAGGCTAAATGCAAATGGTTCATATGCATGAACAATACTAACTGACTGACTAACATGAACATAAAAATACATGCATGACTACGTAACTGTAACTGAGATCGTCATAGGACTGAATATTTAGTTCTGACTACTGAGTTTACTGATATAGATATCTGAGTTACTGATGAGTGAGAAAGACTGATACTGTATTACTGAGGAACTGATACTATGTTACTGATACATAAATAACTATGTCTGGTAGTTTTAATTATAAAGAACTGGTCTGGTTGACTGTAACTAACAGTCCTGAAGCTGAATACTGATAACATGAGTGACTGTATTTGATAGTCCTGAATCCGATGGAACTAGATAAGTTTTGTGTTGTATCTGATTAACTGAATTTGAGATCAGTCCTATCTAGCAGGTGATCTCTAAATCTAATGATACTGATACTGATTAACCATAGTTAAGATTAGTCCTACCTAGTGGATGATCTGGGAGTCTATTTATAATGATAAGGATTGACTGTATCTGATTGGCTGTATCTGACAGTCCTAGATCTATATTGCTAAGCTGAATTGACTGTATTTGACAGTCTTGATTCTGTAAATAAAATTATGGAATGTATTCATCTAACATACATGCCACATGCTAAGATAATTAGGGTCCAACCTGTAACCCCAGTTAGAAGGGTGTCAGTACTGCGCCACTGATAAAAACAACTGTTGTGGAGTCAATCCTAATCTAGCGGGTGACCCCTGGAATCAGTCCTATACATTTAAATGTGCTAACGGGTGATCCCTTAGTATCTCATTCTTACGTTGGCTACATAGTTCTGGAACTTAGGGATTTCTTCTAGGGATCTCAATCCTATCTAGCAGGTGAGTCCCCATCCCTAGGCTCTCTCGGTACTGAAACCTATTCCCATCTGAAAGACACTGAACGGATTAACTAAACTAAGCTGATTAATTAAACTGGACCAATTAACTGAGCTAAACTGACTAACTGAACTGAACTGAACTGATACTAGTGGTGTTTTCTAAAGGAGCTAAACTGAATTTATTGAGTTTTATTGACTGATGGAATGTACTGAGTTCTGAGGACTGACTGAGAATATTGAAGTTACTGATATTGGCTGGGAATATTGAGGTTACTGAGATTACTAAGTACTGAGATCACTGAGATTACTGAACTACTGAGATTACTGAGATTTTTGAGATTTCCTAAGTCACATGACTGACTGAGGTCTATGGATCATAGCTTGACTGAGAATATTGGGAAAACATGACATGGCTCTAGGCACACGGCTAAATGTTTGGGTACAAGTACCCCCAGGACTCAATAAGAAGAAACTGTCATAGCATGGCTTACTTAAACACATGACCAACAACTCAATTCATAGTTCATATATTGAAGCACTTCATCAAACATGTGATATGCATAAGCTTGTACATACATGGGGATTTCATGATATCATACTAGTTGCGCATTGTTCCTTCATCTAGACATTTAATCAAACATATGTTAGGCATAGCATATGTAGACAACATTATACAATAATTAATCATCATGATTCAACTCTAGTTTCATCATCCTAAGGTTTATTCATAGGTTCACATGAATATACATCAATACAAATAAATTCCACATAAATTGATCATCCAACATGGATTTGAATTCAATTGATCATTCTCAACATAAACAAAACAATCCCAACATGAAATTCATAAAGAAATCCATAAATGTAAACTTAGAAAAGAGATTCTTGGGCTTCATAGATGAAAGGAGTCCATGAATGAACACTGCATACCTTAGTTCATGATTCTATGAATATTGATTGAGAGATTCTTGAATTTGATGGTGAATTCTCTTGGAATTGAACCTTCTATGAAAACCCTAGGGCTTTTTCTTGAGAGTTTTTGAGAGTAATCGAGTATAAGTTGCTGAATTACGGATAAATCTCATGTTATAAGGCTTATATAGGGTGGGAAATTGACCATTTTAACCCTAGGACACGTCTTTAATGTCTGAGAAAATTTCCTAATTTTCATCCTTGGTGCGACGTGCTGCTATCGCGCCAAGTCACTGGAAAGTGATAAATAGGCAATTGTGTGGTGGCGCAATGCAGAGCTATCGCATTGCCGCCTTGTCTGCGAGCTGAAATTTTGATGCAACACGCCACTATGATGTAGTAATACTGGAAATTGATAATTGCCATTTGAGCTATCTCCGTGACACGCTGAAGGCTCAGCTGATACACTATCTCACTAAAAAGGCTCTAACTTTTCGCCCGATTGTCGGATTTGGGCGAATTTGGTATCGATGGAAAGCTTATTGAATTTCCCACATGACAAAAAATGAAAATCTTGAAAATACCACATCTATAAAAGTGGATTCATCTTTCAAATAAAGCTTCTAATATTCTTGGGGAAAAAATTTCAAGCTAGGAAAAGTACGGGTATTACAAAAGCTTACCTAGAAAGGCATCCTAAAACTATTGACAAGTCACGGGAGCTTCATCCTCCCCTCTACACTTCTTCCAAATCACTATCCAATCATGAGCAATATCCTTCAGCCTATAGGACGCTAACTCTACACTTTCCTACTCAGAAATATGCATAATCTGGGTGATCTTCCTTACCTCTTCTAGGTAAAGTAATGGGTCCTCACCTTCTACTGACCCAAAGAATTCTGGTGGTCTCATTCTCATGAAATCTCTAATTCTGGCTATGGCTTAACCCCCATCTTGCTAAGGTGGGGCTACAATCTGACGGTTACCCTAAACATTAGTCACAGCTTAGACTAGAGCCTGAAGAGCTACCTAAAACTCGTCATATGACACATTCTCATTCTCAGGATCTACTGGCTGAGGTGGCCAACCCTATAGGCATTATCTCTGTGAGAAGGTATACTCTGTAAATGGAAGAAAGAGATGGATTAGACTAAGGATCAACTTGAGCTCATGCTCACTCAAATGACATGAACATTGAAAGAAAGGAAACTCCTAAAAACATCTTATAGCCTTTTTTACATAAATGTGGTGCACAACACACCCATGCACTAGAATCTACTAGATATGGCTTTTTTGACTCCCTATGATACTATTAAACCTTAGGCTCTAATACTAAGTTTGTAACGACCTAATTTTCTAGAACTGGAACGTCACACGGTGCTCATGATCCTAAGGGCCATAAGATAACCCTCTACTGATATTTGTACCTGTGCACTGCATAATATCTAAAATAAATACGAAAAAAACTGGTGAAAACTGGCCATAAGGTTCAAAACATCTAAAATACTCAAAACTGAAAACTGAATACTTTACATCTGTCCGAAAAGCCTCTAAATTGTCTGAACTGTGGAGTTGATGGTACATGTCCCCAACTAACTTTGTCTGCTGAAAATAAACTAAATCTGATGCAATGATAAAATAAGTATCATCCTCGACTGAAGAAGACTCACTACTACATCGACTGCTGCTGACTAGGACTTAAGCTGCTAAGGGTATCTGGATCTTATTCCTCTAAACCTATGGTGTCAAATAACACACCATAGTGGAAATACGTCAGTACGAAAATGTACTGAGTATGAAGATGAGGTAAGGATAAATGCAAGGGCTTATGTATGAATAATTACTTAACTGAATAATTATGAGAGTACTAAATGAGAACACATGCATGAATACACAAATCATAACTAAAATCATCGTGACTCCAAATACTGAAACTCAGATACTACTTTACTGTCATCTGAACTCATTACTAATACTGAAATATTGAATAATTGAATCTTCTAATATTGATAACTGAGTATTGAAGTTGAGATCAATCCTATCTAGTGAGTGATCTCAGAAACTGATGTTACTGGAGCTGATTAACTGAATCTACTCACATCAATGACTATACTCTAAACTTGCTACTCTCAGCTAACTGAATCAGAGATCAAACCTATCTAACGGATGATCCCTGAATCTACTATCAATGACAAGAAGATATTTTATCTAAGAACGAACCTAACTAACGGAGGATCTCTAAATCTGATAATAAGAATACTCAACTGGATCTTAGACTGAGTTCAAGCCTATCTAACGAGTGATCGTTGGATCTGATAATAATATTACTCAACTAAATTTGAGACTGAGATCAAGCCTATCTAACGGGTGATCTCTGGATCTGATAATACTGATACTAAATATCTTTATGTGAGACCATGCCTATCTAGTGGGTGGTCCATGAATCAATGAAACTATTTGAGTTCCTTACTGAGATAGGTAAATATATCTAACAGTCCTAATTTCTGAGTTTTACTCAAAAGAATGATACTAAAGTTGTAACTGTGGGAGTTCTCACTTAATCGACATACCTTGAATCTTAACAGGTGGAGTCCAACCTGTAACCCCATCTAGAAAGGTGTCAATACCATGCCACGGGTAAAGACCTTTACTATGGTCAAGCCTCTTTAATGGGAGACCCTCACAGGAAGTCAAGCCTATGGCAGTATAATAGTCAAGCCTTCTTCTAACAGGTGACTCCTGCTCCTACGCTGACTACGCAGTTCTAGATTTCAGGGATTGCTCCTAACGACTCTACCTCTCTTACGGGGAGCCTCCATCCCTGCACTCGCTCGGTGCTAGCTCCTACTCCCAACTGAAAGACTCTAGACTGATTCTTAACTGAACTTAAACTGAGTTGAATCTGTTACTGATTATAGTTCTAAATGATCTAACTGAATTACATTGAATTCACTTGGTACCGTATCTGACGCAATACTACTAATCTCATTATTTGACTATATGATACTGAGTTCCAAACTAAACACTTAAATACTACTAGATATGAGTTGAGTACTGAACTGAGGCTAGAATACTAACGATACTGAGATTACAGAGATTTCTAGAACTTCCTAAGTTCTGTATCTGTCTGAGAGTACAACGTTTTATAACTCACTGAGTTTTGATAATTGAGGCTTGACAAATATTATCGTGAAAACTAACACTAGCTCTAGACTGCAGCTAAATTATCGGGTATAAATACCCCCAGGACTCGATAACATAAAAGTAAAATATAACCATTCTTGAATAATCAAGACCATGGATATTCATTCGCTATCACAATCACTAAAGCATCTCTTCAAGCATTTAGGAATCATAAACATATGATAATATAGGAAGACATGCAATTGACTCATACTCCATTCAACAAGTTCTTACATCAAACACTTAGCATGCATTAAAGAACACATAATTGGGGGATTTCATGCTATCATGCCACAATTCATTCACTAAGGCTTTTCAACAAACACTTGGCATGCATGGGCTTGCACACAATTGGGGATTTCTAGTCATCATGCTATAATGGCTCTAATTTCTTCACATAAGCATTTCATCGAACATAATATTGTAAACGAAGGCTATGAGTAGTGGTATCGTCATACCGACTATAGCTTGAAAAAATGTCCTTATCCAACCTTTTCATATAAAGGGATTCCCATGTACCCATAGATTACATTATTGAGTTAACTTGGGGGAATCCTGTGTACCCCACATGTTTTCCATTATTATGTATACTTGGGGGATTCCATCATACCCCACAAGGAGGCTTAATTAACTATAATCATGACCACCAAACCATTCCACTTAACCATTCCAAAACCATTTATACCATTTAAGGTTCCATAACCAAACCATACCATGCAATAGTTCCATTAAAAGTCTAATAATATAGTAAAAGCATCATCATAGGTATTTTATCAAATATGTTGGGGGCATAGTGTTTTCAAAATAATTTCAATTACCAATTAACTATTTCTATGCAACCAATTATCCAAACCACAATTAACGCATGTAAAAAACATAATTTAAACATAGGAAAACCATAACCAAGCATTTAATACCAAAAACCTAACACATATTTGAAAATCCCAAAATCATACAATAATCATGCCATGAAAACATTGTATAAATCATACCTTTAGCTAGAACTAACAATGAAGGAAAAGTATATTGCCTTAGATGATGAAGATGATAGAGAGAAATCATCCAATCAAGCACCAAATTGACCTCCTTAGTAAAACCCTAGTCTTCCTTTACCCAAGAGCATTAGAGAGAATTGTAGAGTGTTTAAGAGAGTTTTCTAAGTGTTAATGAATAGAATAACAGGGAAAATAACCTCCCAAGTGGTTAGAATTCGTGGGGCCATAATAGGTTAAGTGAGGAAATATCCATATTGCCCTCACTTAAACTGCATAAAAATCTTATCGTAACGTACGACTATATCTTATTGATCGTACCCTCCAATTCAAGTGGTACCCACCACTCGTACCCTAGGCCTCCTCCTTGGATCTAACATAGTCCAACATATGATTTTTTCCAAACCAAGTCATACCTAGCATACGACTAGTACCCTTGACCCATACCTCTGGTAGAATAGAGTCACAAGAGGTTTGAACACTGTCCACTATATGAGTCCATGGTACGACTTATACGCTGGCTTACGGCTCATGGAGAAGCACTCGTACTCAGATCCAATCTAAGTTACTAAGTCTCAGATTAAATAAAGAAAAAACCCAAACCAAATGACCCATACCCAACCATACGACTCATACCAACCCAAGTCATACCTATTCCAAAAATCAATCCAACCCACCAACCAACATAGGTTAGCATACAACCACCCTATATGAACTGTATCCCTTCAGATGACTAGTACCCCTTAGTCGTATCCTATCCAGAAACCCAAAAATTTAAGAAATTTTCTAAGGGTCCCAAACCCAGGGTATTTCATATACCTATCATTGTCAACCTCTCGAGGGATTTATACACACTTCCTCTTCACATGCCTTAACCATATCATACGTATTTTTTATATATTATTCATTGTGGAGGTCACTCCGCCTTGTACCATATATCTCCATTTCTAATTTTGTCTCTCCTAATATGCCACATATTTATCTAAGCATCATTGTTTCACTACTTTCATTTTTTGAATATGTGATTGACTGATCAATACTCCGATCTATAAAATATATTTGATCTAACAACCATGCTCTATAGAATTTAAAATTTCTAGCTAATTTTATACTGTAAAGAATACATCAAATCAACACTCATGTCATACATAACATATTGATGCTAAATTTCATTAGATAAATGTGCTCTATTCGATCACATATTGTATTTACCAAATATTACTAATAATGCTACATAACAAACATTTTAAATGTAATACCCCGCATGTTTCTAAGCTAGGAAGTAAATAAGTATTCCTACGTATGAAATCTCCTATCCTATGATTCATACTTGAGTACATGACTTACACTGAATATCCTAGTGATAGGATAGCTTATGATGCATTAATCATGTTCATATGAGTCACTTAAGGTAATACAAGCTAAGAGTTTTTGAATCCATCAAGTTTTAGTATTTGATTTTGCAAGGGTCATTTTTGAACCAGCATAACTTGATTTTAATATGGTATTTTGGCTGATTTAGACCAAAAAAAATTGTAGAGAATCGAATTATCTCTCCAACGATACCAATTTCGCCTTAATCCAATACCCGAGCGAAAAATTATGCCCATTTTCGTGAGAGACAGTAAGGATAGGCGATTGGTTAGGCACCGCCCAACCAAACATAGGCGATTGGTTAGGCGCCGCCCAAACTAGCATAGGCAATCACTTAGGTGCCACCTAAGTCAGTTCTAGGTGCCAAAAATACTCCGTTTTGAGTTATTTTAAGGGTAATTCGGTCTTTTAACACTCCTTACACGTCCCTAAACTTAACCCTATGAAATATATAGCTTCTAAACATATTACAACCTTATCATCATCTCAAAGCTCATCATCCAAGAGAACTAAAAGAGAAAAACAACTAGGGTTGCATAACTAAGCTTGAAGATCCAATTTCAAGGAAATTCCTCCATCAATCATCAAGAATATTCCTTCTAAGGTATGCGTGAGTTGATTCATGGACTCCTTTCGTCCATGAAGCTCAAGAACCATCTTCTAAATTTTGTATTATGATTTTTATGTTGTTGGTGGTTGATGTTCATGTGGTTGGAGTTTGATGATGCCTAAGATGGGATCTTTGTATGTTTATTGTGAGGATATGGTGGTATTTAACGTATAAATATGTGAAATTAGTGGTTGAATATTTATAATCTTGATGAATCCACCTATGCCTAAGATGTGCATGTAAGGTGTTTGTGAAAATACCTAAGGGAATAGAAATCATGCTTTTATGACATAATAAGTCCTAAATGACTATTCCGTGTTCTAAGTTTATGTTCAACGTGATCCCCATGCTATTGTCTTGAATTGAAGAAGTTGTACGAGATGCTCATGATATTGTTGTGATATGGAATGACCATGTTATTGAAGACATGCAACTATATACATATTGTGTGCATTCCCGATCATGTGATAGTTTGTTGAGAATCATTCTTATTATGAAAGCCTTACTTATGATATTGTTAATTGTTGACTCAAATCCTGTGATCAAGTCATGTCATGTGTATCAGTTTCCTTCCATTAAGTCCTGGGGGTACTTGTACCCAAAAACTATAGCTGTGTGCCTAGAGCCATGTCATGTTTCATGATATCCGAACTCAAGCTATGATTCCATAGACTTCAGTCAGTCATGTGACTCAGGAAAACCTCATGATCTTAGTCAGTTGTCAAATATCAGTAACATTCTGCCAGTCAATGGAATTCAGTAAGATTAAGTCATGCACAGTCAGTTATTTATGTCCAGTCCCTCCAGATGGGAGCAAAGGTCAGCACGGAGTGAACCCAAGGATGGGAACTCAATCTCCAGTTCAGGGTGTGATTCTTAATAGTCATCCTTGTGTTCCAGAACTACGTCGCCAGCGTAGGTTGAGACATCTTAACCCGTTAGATTAGGGTTGATGAGATGGCTTAACCCGTCAGTTTAGGGTTCCTACCGTTCTTATTGAGTACCCACCAAATAAGGGTCACTCATATGCTATCCTTATCCGTGGTACGGTATTAACACCCCTCCAGTCGGGGTAGAGATTGGACCCCAGCTTAGCCATAACGGCATACATGGGGCATGTCGGTTAAACACTACTTTCCACAATTTCAGTAACAGTCTCAATAAAAGAACTCAGGGCATTCTTCAGATTTCAGTATATACAGGACTGTCAGATACCGTCATCCATGTTATCAGTTTCAGTATCAATCATGACAATTATCAGTAAACCATGTACTATCTTACAGGTCATGCTATCACGTATTCATGGTCCCAGTTTCTATATATGTGTGTTTTCACTCCCACGATCATATTAGTCAGTTGGTGTTGTTCATGTATGAAACCCTTTATATTCAGCCTACCTTCCTCATATACTTAGTACTCCAGTTGTACTGATGCATTTACGCTATGGTGCTTTCTTTTCATATTACACCACAGGTTTCGAGACACGAGCTCCAGCCCAATAGTAGCGGTAGCATTCCAATCACAGAGACACAGTGAGTCCTCATTGATTCGAGGATAATATGATTTGATACATTTATTTATTTCTTCAGTTCAGTTTTACGGAGTTAGTTGGAGACATGTTCCTTCAACTCCTTATTCATATAGTTTAGAGGCTTTCAGATTTACGTTCAGATTTATGTTCAGACTTAGCTTTCAGATTGAATTGTTTTGGGTATTTTCACCCACATGATTTTATTCAGTTGAACCTTATGGCCTTACAGTTCTATGTATTCCGCATTATTATATCATGATTTGTAGTATACAGGTACAGATATCAGTCATGGGTTAGCTTGTGGTCCCTCGGGGTCATGAGCACCGTGTAGCATTCCGGTTCAGCGAATCGGGGTGTTACACTTAAGGTGGCTAACCATTTAGAATTTAAGATTTGTGTTGAATTTTTGTAACATTACTTGCACCAAATGTAGTTAATTACATAAGTGGTGGTCCTAGAGACCTTATATGCGGGTTCATACAAATTCAGTAGCTTTTATCCAAGTCATGTGTATGTATGTATATATATATATATATATATATATATATATATATATATTTAGATATCTTCAAAATATATGTAAAGATTTTGACTGTTAATCTAGTTACTACTAGTATAGTAGTAAATTGAGATTGTCGTAGAAATTAATAAATTTTTAATTTTGACTTTTGTCAAACTTACATACAAACAAAATATGTAGGATATTAGGTTAGTCTTAACTCTTAACGTTTTGACTAGTTGATTGCAGAAGAGTAGATAAGACTTGGGAGCAACAAAGTATAGATAGATAGATAGATAATATCTACATTATTTTGGCTCAATACATCTACCAAAAATATGTACTAACATATAGTCATATAGGATTGATTGTTAGTACTAGTAAAAGCATAAGTGTGCATGGGTATAGGAAGATCTAGAGGGGGAAGGTCGCTTAGATGGGGCCCCTCCTCAAAGTCTGAGAGGACCACCAATGCCCGAACCAGGAGGGCTACCTAGATGGGGTTCTCCTCAAGGTCCTGGAAAACCACCGATAATAGAACCATGAGATTTATTTAGTTGATTTTGCAACCTTATATGCTCCTGGTAAAAAAATTCAACTAGATCTTATCTTTTTACCATTTTTTTATTTTTTAAGGAAAAATTGATATTTTTCAGAGGTGCAAGAAAAATTACAAACGAAAAATACAAGATTCATTTTTCTTACTGTATAGAGTTGCTTTAAATATTATAATTAAATCTAAGGTAACTTTCATAAATTTCAACTGTTTAGTCCTGAGTTACTCCCGATCTCCACTTTTTGATAATTACATAAAATTCTAAATTTTAATTTTCAAGATAATTTGTGTATAATAAATATATAAATACCCACTAATTATACAATTATAATACACATATGATATGTTTTAAGGATATTTCTTAAAGACAACAATTAGAGATCAAAACCTTCATTGTCTATGAAACCACCAACGATATTCCACCATGAAAGATCCATAATTTTTCTTCCGTTTTTATCATTTTCACCAACCCAAAAACACTATTTAAAAATTCATAAGGAAATATGAAACCAACCCAAACATCGTTTATATCGGTTGGATCCTTCACCATCCTTCCACTACTATTTTTTACCATTAAAATGGTCCATAGTTATTGTTAAACTGGTTGTAACTAGGTTCAAACCTACACTACAAGAAATATCTAAAATCAAGTTACTTTCACCAAAAGAAGACACCATTAAGAAACTTTGGTTTTCTTTTTTGCATCATCAGCTCATATACAATAATAACACGTCGAGCTTAGAACAGAGTAGATGGAAGAAGAAAACTTGGAGTAGATTCAACAATGGTGTATAGATGTTAAAAAATTGAAGAAAAAACCTCTTGAAAAAATAAAATGGTAAAAAAGAAGGTGCACAACATAAAGGGTGCACAATGATACTAATTATAGCCGATGGGCTACATAATGTGAATAAAATAGGCCGAAAATACACTTCATAGACCCATTTGGCCATTAATATTATTCACTTTTTTAAAAAATATTATATCACTTTATTTGAGAAATAGTTTTTTCCACAAAAATTTTAAATACAACTTGAAGTAGCAGTTGGAATTTAAAAAAACAACCAAAACCTTACTTCTTCGTTTTTTACTTTCTAATTGGTTTTCTTAAAAAATCCTATTTTTTTTATTTTAATAAAATAACCCAATTTAAAATATGTTCCATGTTCAAATAATATTTTATATATTTTAAAAAATACATTTAAACTCTAAATATTAACTGCAAAAACTATGGTCAAACACAACTTCAACTCCAACTCCAACTTTAAAAATTTCAAATAAAGTGAATTTTTTTATTGATTTGCATACCAATGTCTCAAAATGGAAAAAAATACAAACTAAATAAGTTAAGCCCAAAAAGGGAACAAATCACGCATCAAAACAAGGTTACCACGCCTCCAACCAAAAATAATGTGGTGTCCTCACAATATGATATGAAAACAATATAATAAAACGGTCACTAAAATATTTTGAGGGGCTCCTTAAATCATGTTAATTGAAACCAGAGGAGGTGAAAAAAATATTGTTGAGCATTATCATCATCAAAAGGTATCAACCCATAAAATGACCTCAACTTGCCCATCATCTTGTTCTGGAACTTGGTATGCTTCTTCCTATAGTATTTTAACTATCTTTAATACTTTTATATCTTGCCTTACTTGGGATTCATTTTCTCTAGCCTGCAGCTTATGGCTCTTAGATCAGCGACTACCTTCAGAAGGAAACATGGAGAAACCAATACCTTTGTGTGGGGTGGTGTCAATAGTGATATCCCCATGTAGGCCAGTAGGAAGGCCAACTATTAACTATTGCACATATTTACTTACAACATGAATATGAATAGAAAGGTGGCATATAAGATAAGGGCTGGACTCAAGTGGCCCTATGGAATCCTATGTCCTAACAACAGTAGTGGAGGAATCTATAGTCCCCAAAAATTGACCCTGTGAACTGATAAATGTAGTGGATGTGACATTGATCTTTCTCTTTTGGATCCTGTCCTTTGGACTTCTCTTTTTTAATAGATAGACTGGTATAATTGGTCCTCTCTCCTTATTAGTTGGGTGCTTCAACACTCCAGCATCATAGAATAGTCTAGTGACAAATAATAGGAAATAGACTTTTGAATCTCTGATTTTCTACTTCATCAATATGAATTACAATAATCTACCATACATTTACATCTAGACGATCCATGGTAGCTCCAATAACCAATGCTCTCTTTGGTATCACATCTGTTCATGAGTTGAGGGTATTACTCTAGCACATATGATCAAAGACAAGTCTTAAAATCGGCGGTGTAGTCATGCAAATCGACATCCTTCTTCAATGTTAACCAATTGAAGTAACCCCATCATGTAACTTATCAGGAAACCATTGATTTTCTCTCACTTTTATTTTGTATTTATACACTTGATTATTCACTTTTGGGAAACCATAGATTTCATTGACTAGCTTTGAGCTGAAACTTACTCGCACATCCCTCACCAAGGCATCCCCAAAGGAGGTTACTGAAGCATTGGCATAGAATTTGGTACCCATCGTATGGTTATCGAAAACCAGTTCTTGTGCAAAATAATTCCACCTGCTACCCACCAACCTTTCGTAAAAATTAGGTATCTTTTTTTTTATTTATCAATGTGGACTCCCTTTTCCTTGATAATTTTTCATGAGAGAAATTCATCATATTTTTGCTCATAAGTAGTATAAATAAACCTATCACGATTAAAATATTCCTCATCATCAACCTCCGGAGCTATTGCATTCTCAACTTTAATGTTATTCAAAGTAATATTATGCCTCCAAACAGCTACAAAATAATCCAACATGTTAAAAGTTCTTGAAGACACTTAAAATAATGTATTAAGAAGTATTCAATCCAAAGAAATAGTGAAAAGGGTCCTGAGCTAATTTGTGCAAAGTTTTATTTTTAGGACTACCAATTTTTTCTTTTACATTCGCATCCTGTTGACTGCATTCGCAAAGGTCTCAAAAATGACTCTTTGTGTTTGTAATCTAGTGACCGTATTCAGAAGGTATATCAACTTGATTTTTGCATTTGCAATCATAAGACCGTATTTGTGAAGGCTTAGAAATTATTCATAAGAAATAGTGTTTTCACGTTTGCAGTCAAAGGACCGCATTCAAAAAGAACACCTACATCTACCAACCCAGAACTCTCTCAGACATTTTCACAAATACTAGAAGGGCAAAAACTTTTTTTGCAATTTCTCAACCGATTTTCATAAGTTTCTTTAGGATCGTTGGGGATGGTGAGAAGATCAATAAGGCACTCATTATTTCCCACATTTTGTACTTGTTTGCCTTTAAGTGAGGGTGTCATTTTTTTCTCTTGAAATAACAAACTCTAAAATTTAAAGACTTTAACCCTCATCTCCAAAATTCTCCGTTTGCCTGGTAATTTCAATTTTCACATCTTCCAAGCACAATGTCATAAAATGGGTGGAATGAGATTTATTCTCTTCATTCCTGAATTTGCATTTTTCTTGACATTCTCACCCCGATATGAACTAGATTCTTCATAAAGGATTTGCTTGGATTTTTCTTGCAACTCTAGTATCACTTCTTTAATTTCAGTATCCTTTAATATTTTTGGCTCGGTTGGTGTCAAATCATACAGAATTCTCCAAAATCAATTTCACCCACATATTCATTGGAAGGCATTTCATCACATGTTCTCGTGACAATTTTATATTGACCACTACATTCTTAAATTCTTACATTTAATTAGTTTTCTGATTTTCTAGTGGCCATTTCAATTGAACCCACACTTGACATCACTCATATGTAATTTTAGAGATTCATCCTCCATTAGTAAAATTTTATCAAATTGAACATCATGGACTTCAGTTATTGATTTTGATTCACTAGCCACTCTTGGCTCACAGTTTCTTCCTTATTAAGTTTACTTTATTTTGGAACTCAATTATCTCTTGCAAAAGTCCACCTATAGAAAAATCAAGAGAAAAAGGTCAAATTCACCTCTCTACTTTGAAAAATTGGCTAAATATACCCTTCATCATATTTTGAGGCATTATTTTCCCTTTTTTATCTTACTTTGGGGCAAAATTTACCCCTCTACTCTGAAATATTGGCTAAATATATTCTTCGTCATACTTTGGGATCAAATTAACCCTCAATGTCATACTTTAGGGTCATAGTTACCCTCGTTGTGAAGAAATTTTTCACATGAACCCTTTCTTTAACCAAAAAACTCAAGTCAAAATTACATGACTTATTTTATTTTTATTTTTTAAAAAAAATACTCTAGTCTAATCCACCCGATCTGACCCACAAAATATACATAAAAATATATCCCTCCCTTAGTTCTATTGGTTGAATATTTCTAACAAACAAATACTTTTCTCTTTCAACATTCAATGCTGATAGGACGTTTACAAATGAACAAAAAGTAAAATGGAATGAGATAACACAAAAGAATGGAACTAGAGAAAATATCTACTACAAAACCTACACATGTTTAGTTATGTTCAAATTTTAAAATTTGATATGCAATTTAATGTGCATATAGATTTAAGAATTAGTAGATAAGTTTTCTTAGAAAATGGCATGATGAAAAATTTGTGTAGATTCAAATTTTATACAAAGACATAAGAATGAAGAGATGTCATGATTGACACATAGTGAGATCTCTTAACTCAATTATCTAGAGAAATATCTAGCGGGCCTAATCTATTGCATTTGACCGCCAAGTGCCATTTGTCATGAGCTCTACTTTGACGTGTATCCATGAATTGAGGGACTAGTATATTTGTTTGTGTTTTTGGTAATGTAGATCCATTTTACATGTATTATGCACTGATAAATATTCAGTGACTTAATCTCATTGGAAAAATTTAACCAACAAAATGGAGGGGAATATATTTGTTTATGCTTTTTTTTGTGGATCGAGTTGGGTCGCACAAGTTCGATTAGGGTGTGTTTTTTATTTTTTAAAAAATAATGCATTTAATGTTGATTTAATATATTCTATTAAAGAAATGGTACATATGGAAAGTTTCTTAACAACAAGGGTTGAAATGACCCCAAAGCATGATATCAAGAAAAAATTTGGTCTCAAAGTATGACGACGGATATATTTAGTAAATTTTTCAAAGTAGATGGATAAATTTGGACTCAAAGTATGACAGTGAGGATAAATTTGTTCCCAAAGTAGGATGAAGGATATATTTAGTCAATTTTCTAAAGTAGATGTGTAAATTTGACCATTTTTTCGAAAATCAATATTTTCAAAACTTCATCAGTATGTTGGACTAGGCCCTACCACTTGGCCAATACTTTCCCACTTTTTTTCATTCTTCTCCATTTTGCTTTTCACATTAACTCAACTTATTTTCTAGGAGAATTTGAAGCTTCTTCATCACAACTATGATTATTTTCTTTAACTTGAGCCACATCTTTACCTTCAAAATTTTCATGTGAGTCATTACTCATTTTTGGTTCAACTCTATGACATGAAACATCTTCTTCAACCATTTCATTTTGATAATCAATCACACTCATGTCACTTGAGTAATCATCTGTAATAATCGTATATTTCATTTTTCATAGTTCTTGTTATTTTTCTCATTAAAGCTTCTTTATAGTTATCTCAGGTCATATATGACTTACTGAAACTAACAGTTCGATTATCGGGCAAATCACTTAGTTTTTAGAGCCAATTTTCTATTTTAAAGTCTTTACTGGTTTCAAATGGTCATCAGGTGAAAACTTTAATCAAACAACCTCGAATGCAAATTTTGACTATTTCAGCAGCTCTGAAATTTCAATTATAGGAGAGATGGACCTTTGATTTGGGTCCCGAGGGACCCAGGCTTATTTTGACCTATAAGTTAGAAAGTTAAGAAATTGAAAATAGAGTATGGGACCCATATTTTGTCGAAACAACCTTGGATAGAAATTTTAAATGTTCCATTGAATCCAAAATATTTAATTTGGTGTGGTTACATAGCTCGTTTGTATATATGGGATTTTGAATAAATCCCGAAGGCTTGGTAGAGATTTTCCAAGTCAAAGTTGTATTGCATTATGGTCATGATAGTTTGGGCCGCAATCACGACTCATTAAGCAAGGCAACAGGTATGGTGATTATCAGCCATAGGATGCAATCACGACTTATTTGTGCAGCCATAATATGTGGTGAGCGCAAACATTGGGTCACGATAGAGACACTCGAGAACCTGGTAAAGATTAGACTCTTTTTGCATGATTTTGCTCATTTTTATCCATTCAAGAGAGCTAAAACCCAAATTAGAAATATAGCTTAAAATTAGGGCTTGTGGGTGATTTGGGAGCTTGTTTAACACCTGTTTATTATTTTTCAATTAATGGTAAGATTTCACTTTTTTCCATTTCTTGTTCAATAATCTCAAAACCTTGGGGCTTGATTTTATCCACAAATTAGCTCAGAATTCACCCATTTTAGAGGTTAATAACTTCTTGAGCATATGGGAATGTTGTGTTGATTTTAAAAATGTGATTTGCCATAAATAGGACCCACATGGAATTTTGATGTAATTTTTGGATCTGAAGCTCAATACTGTAATATGGGTATTATTATTCTTGTATTTATGAGTAGATTGTGATTTTGATAGCTTGGCATCTTGCAAAATTTTCTTGAAAGGGGAAAGTAGTGATTTAGCAGATCCTGTGAGCTTTCTTTGGTATTTGGGTAGGCTAGGTTTTACCCTTTATTAGATTAAGCTAATGAAACACCCTGGATTTGGGACCCTTAGAAAATTTCCTAGATTTCTGGATTCTGGGATACATACAACTTATGTGTACCAGTCATTGATGGGGTATGAGTGGTATTCCTTGGTTGTATGTTAACCAGTGATGATTGGTGGGTTGGATTGGTTTCAGGAATGGGTACGAATTAGGATGTATGAGTCATATAGTTTAGGTTTTTCCTTTGCTTAATCTAAGACTTAGTAACTTAAGTTTGATCTGAGTACAAATGGCTCACCATTAGCCATAAGATAGGGTATGAGTCATACCATAAACTTGTATAGAAGACAGTGATCAAACCACTTTTGATTTTATTCTACCAGGGATACGATTTAGGGGTATTAATTATATGGTTATGTACGACTTAGTTTGGGTAAGTCATATGGTGGACAATTTTGTGTCCAAGAGTGAGGCCTAGGGTACAAGTGGTGGGTAACACTCATATTGGGGGGTATTAGTGGTATGGGAGAGTCGTACCATCTGATGGGAATTTTAAGCAGTTAAGTTGGGGGTAATCTGGATATTTCCCCACTTAGCCACTTAAGGTCCCAGGACTTATATCACTATTGGGACATCATTTACCTTATTATTCTAATCTTAAACACTTAGAAACTCTCTATAATCCTCTCTAAGGACCTTGGGTAAATGAAGTCTAGGTTTTCATCTAAAGGATCAATTTGGGGCTTTTACGGGTGATTTCTCTTAGTAATATGAGGCATCTACTCCTCCTTCATTGTTAGTTCTAACTAAAGGCATATTTTATATAATATATTCATGGCATAACAATTGTATAGTTTTGGGATTTTCAAATATATGTTGGGATTTTGGTATAAATTTTTTGGCTATGGTTTTCGCATATTTTAATTATGTAATTACATGCTTTAATGGTAGTTTGGATAATTAACTGCATGATAATGGTTAATTGGTAATTGGTTTTGGAAATACTATGCCCCCAACATGTTCTATTAAATGCCTATGATGACGATTTTACTATATTATTGGACTTTTAATGGAACTATTGCATGGTATGGTTTGGTAATGGAAGCCTAAATGATTTAAATAGTTTGGAATGGCTAAATGTTAAGGTTTGGTAGTCATGGTTATGGTTAATTAAACTTCTTTGTTGGGTACATGGGATTCCCCCAAGCAAACTTAATAATGGAACACTTGTGGGGTACACGATATTCCCCCAAGTTAACTTAATAATGTAATCTATGGGTACATAGGAATCTCTTTACATAAAAAGGTGGGCTAAGGACATTGCTTGCAAGCTATAGTCGGTATGATGATCCCACTACTTAAAGCCTTGGTTAACAATAGTGGCATAATAGTTTGGTTGGATAGTAATGATTTTAATTGGGAAATAATGGCATGGTGTGATAGCTAACCGTAAAGGTGCGAGTCCAATGGACGGACACTGGAAACTCATATTTGCCAACATGATGTTTGGTCATAGTGACCATATATAATACCATAAGGTACATGGGAATCCTCTAAGTACATTGTACATATGTATCATGGAGAAAAAAGGGTACTTACGAATCCCTTACTCTTATTGTATCTTTGGTTCATATGGCTATACGCATTGGTGCCCATTCAGGGGGTTACACTAGACCCATATAGCCCGTGGGTGGTTCTAGGATGATTAAGCTACGCAGACCTAGGTTAATGGTTCTAAATGCATGCTAAACTCGGCTCCCTTTCCCAGTATGGTTATATATATATATATATATATATATATATATATATATATATATGGGGTTGTGTGCATATGGTTAGTTTACTTGGTTTTACTTGATGGAATTATTTTATCCTTATTCTGAGTTCATGCTAGCATTCACCTGCTAGCCTATCTTTAGGCAATTGTATCCCTACGCGAAGCAGAAACTAGCCATTCTACTCTTTCTGCTTAGTGATCGGATCTTGGGATCAGCACGATTGGATTAAAGTGGTGAGCTTTCATACTCAAAAGGCTTTATTTCATATCATGGACATCTTTTCATATTTTAGTTATTTTATGTATGTTGGTTTTGTCTATGGTTGGGGGCATGTCCCAATCGGATATTGTTTTTGTTTTGGTTAGAGGCTTTTGTGGAACTACTATGGGTTGGAATAGGCGGGATTGGTATTGTTACTAGCATTAGTATTGGCATAGTATTGGGGCTAATACCGGTGAACTAGAATTATAATTGTTCTATCCTTTTAAGTTATGTTATGGAAAGGAACTTGGATTTTATATTGGTTTAGTTATGGTTATTGGTTAGATTTTGGACAGTTGGTCTCCTTTGGGTCGGTCAGGGTCATAGACCTATCCTAGAGTTTAGATTTATGTAAATATGCTATCTTGTTATACGTTCAAAAATCATCCGATTCAAGGTATGAATTTATATGGTTGGGTTGGGTATCGGTGGTGGTCCCCGATCCTAGCTGGACTTGGGATACCTATTACGACAAGGCCTCAAGTCGGGTCAGCTAATTCATAGTATGTTTATGATATTGTGTTAGATTTGGGATGGGTTTTAAGTATTGGTATGCTATATTGCAATACTTTGGTTAGTTAGACCAATTAGGCTATTTTAGATATCGTTTTGGGCATAATTAGCCTAGTTAATCATACCTTAGTTAAAGTAGACCTTGTATGCTTATGTTTAGGTTGGAAATGCTTTAATTACTAAACTAATGAGAAAATTTCCTTGGTCACTTGAGTTTAGGATAAAACTTTCTCGAATTGCCAATACCTCATGTGAAATAGACTCAGTTGATCTATATTAGGAGGAATTGCTACCCTAGGGCTAGTGGTGGATTATTCAACATCTAATAGTGGATTTAGATACCTTAGCCTAGTCTAGGGTAGATATTTCTTAATAAATGATTTTGGGGATTTAGAAGTGGGCTCTTCGACCCACTTTAGGCCAAGACCATTGATAGTCATTGAAGACCCTTTGATAATCTACTGTACACCTAGGAAGATGATTATTTTGGTGATAGTTAGATGCCTTGGTACTTGTTGGTTATGATGAATGATGTTGGACGTAATGCTTAACAATTATACTATAAATGAATTTATTGGTTAAACTTATGATGATATATTAAATATGCTATTGATTTGACTATTGTTTGGGATACCGAATATACTATTGAATAAGCCTTTGTTTATCATATTGGATAATCCATAAATTATGTTATTAATTGAGCCAATGATTAAGCTATTAACTACACTAGTGATCATGCTCATTGATAAATTACTATTTATATTTTTATTCATGCTGGAGGCCATGTTTATTGACTATATTGGTGATTAAGTCATTGATTATGCTATGAATAAACCATATGCTATGCCATGGATTAAATATTAACCAAGCTAATGATAAGCTATCTAGTATGTTAATGATAAGCCGTTAATTAGGCTATTGATAAGTTATTTCCTATACTTGATAGTACATATTAATTATGTTAGAGGTCATGTTAAATGAATATATTGGAGAATACATTATGAATTATGCTAAAGAGCGTGTTTATTGATTATATTAGCGACTATGCTATTGATTAATGCCAAAGATAGTGCTTATTTACTATATTGGCAATCATGCCATTGGTTATGCTAGAACTCACAATTTTGATTATGATTATTGATCATGTTAATATATTATGTTCATGGTTATGATATTAAGTACTCTATTTATTGTGTTTTTGGCCATATTAACGGTGGTCTTGACTATATAAATGTTTGGTAAGGCCAGGGAATGATTATGATGATATATATATATATATACCTGTCAAGACTAGAGGATTATTATGGTGATAATATTTGGCTAGCAAGGTTGGAGGATGAATATGATAATACATATATGCCTGGCAAGCCGAAAGATAATTATTATGATACATATATGCTTGACAAGGTCGAAGGATAATTATGATAATACATATATCAAGCAAGACTAGAGGATTATTATGGTGATACATATATGCCCGGTAAGGCTGGAAGATGATTATAATGATATATACATGACTAGCAAGACCAAAAGATGATTATGAAGATATCTATGAGGATATTGTTAAATATCCATATCGATTTGAGTCCAGATCTACATATTATACTATGATGATATACTTATTATGATATAATAACACTAGGGTAGGAGATGTATAATCTAGCTAATTTGAAAATGAGGAAATGGTTATAGTATGGTATGATAAGAATAAACTCTAGCGACATAATGATTAGTTGATAAATATTGGCTAGTTTATAAATATTGGCTAGTTGATAAATATTGATTAGCTGATAAATATTGGCTATTTGATAAATATTGGTTAGTTTATAAATAACGATTAGTTGATAAGTGATGCTTAGTTAGTAAAGGATGGTTTATTGATACATGAAGATTAGTTGCTACATGATGGATAGTTGAGAAGTATTGACTAATTTATAAATGGTGAACATTGATAATTGATGTCTATAGTGTGGCATGGCTTGGATGATTTTCATTGGTATTATGAGAGTTGAGAAATGATAGTGGTGGGTTATTCTATCTTGTTTGTATCTTCTAGACTTATGGGGCTAGAGATGGGTTATTTAATTTTCCGCACTAACTAGCATATGGGGGCTAATTTTGTAATTATCATTTCATGTGTTGATGCTTTGTGATACATTATTCTATTATTTTGAGTTATTTACTTACTTATGCACACCGATGTTGGAGTTACTTCAGGTTTGTCTATATCTTGACTTAGTTGTGTTATCTCGCATTTTATCATTCTTATATCATGATTTAGCTCAATCGATCAATGATGCCTACTGAGTACACATAGTTTTTGTAATCATACTACACTTTTATACCTTTTTGGTGTAGATCTGAGTACTAGTTTTCACCATTTATCAATATTTATGTTGTGTAGATATCCAGAGATAAGGTGAGATCTTGGAGTTGGAGTCACTCATTTCCTTCTATCTTTCTGTGTTCGGTCTTTTATTTCAAGATAGATGTTACAGACTATTCTAGATACTTAGTTGTATTACTATTATTATTATTATTATTATTATTGTTATTATTATTATTATTATTATATGCTCTTGTATTGGATCTATCAAGTCAGAGGATGGTATCTATGATGACTATTTTTATCTAGTTTTAAATACTTTAATATTTATAAGTTAAGTTGTTGATCTCTGCCTATGTTGGGAATTTTCTACCAAGTTAACCCTTTGTGTTTAACTCTGGGTTACAGTTTGGCTTACCTACTGGTGGGATAGAGTAGGTGCCATCATGACTCATAAAATGGGTCAAGACAAATTGGTATCATATCCTAGGTTACATCGGTATTGTTGGTACAGGAGAAAATGTCTGGTAGAGGATTGCAAATCAGAACGATGACGTCATTTTCCTATCTTTGAGAGGATATAGGATATTCTTAGGAGTTCTTCACTTTTTCCACTCATTTCATGCTAAGAGTTTGAGGTTGTTAATAGAACATTCCTTTGACTTCACTCTTTCATAGATGGCTAGGACATATGGTACCACTACACATGATGATGCTCTTGAGATCGAGCCTAGGGATCCTTCTCCTGCTCATAGATGACCCAGAGGTCATGAACAGCCATGATATGTGTCCCCAGGTAGGGGTCAAGATAGGTGTAACGCCTCGATTTTTTGAACCAGAACGGTACACGGTGTTCATGACCCCGAAGGACCACAAGCTAACCCATGACTGATATCTGTACCTGTAACTGCACAATATACATATAAAATGCAGAAAACATAAACAAAGAGGGCATAAGGTTCAATCTTGAATAATGAAATATCTGAAATAAGGTGGTATCACAGTAACAAAACAAAACTAAAAATACTAAAGTCTAAATCTGAAAACTCTATAATCGTCTGAAAGCCTCTAAACTGTCTGAATAAGGAGTTGAAGGAATATGTCTCCAACTAACTCCCTAAACTAAAAATAAACTGAAATACTGGAATAATAAATGTAATGATCATGTCCTCGAAAGATGAGGACTCACTTCTTACTTAACTGCTATTGCTGATCTGGAATCTGCACCTCAGAACATATGGTGTAACATAAAAAGAAAGTACCATAGCACAAATGTGTCAGTACAACTAAATTACTAAGTATACGTGGGGGTAGGCTAAATGCATGAGGTTTATATGCATGAACATGCTGATGAATATGAACGTGAGAATACATATATACATACGTAACTGCTACTAAACTCGTAGAGATACTGACTACTTGAGTTTGAACTCTGACAACATAAGCTTCGTGATACTGAGATACTGAATGACTAATAACATGGATGACTGTATCTAACAGTCCTAATTCAGGGGAAAACTATCTGAGTTCCAAACTGTATCTAAACATCTAAATTTGAGATCAGTCCTAGCTAACGAGTGATCTCTGAATACTGATAATAAGAATACTCGACTGAATTTGAGATTGATATCAAGCCTGTCTACCGGATGACCTCTAGATCTAATAATAAGCATCTGAATATGGGACCAAGCCTATCTGACGGGATGGTCCAGGAATCAATGGAACTATCTGAGTTCCTTACTGAGATTGATGACTGTATCTGACAGTCCTGATTCCTGATTTCTACTCGAAAGACTGATACTGAAACTGTAACTATAAATGTGACTGTAGGAGGTAGTAACCTAATTGACATACCCCGATATTGTACTAGTGGGGTCCAATCTTTGCCCTGATTGGAAGGGTGTCAATACCGTGCCACGAGTAGAGACCTCTACTATGGTCAAGCCTCTCTGACGGGTGACCCTGAATAGGAAATCAAACCAAAGAAAATATAATAGTCAAGTATAGCGTTAATCTAATGGGTGACTCCTGTCCTGCACTGGCTACGCAGTTCTGGAGTACAGGGATTGCTACTAACGGCTCTGCCTTTATAACAGAAAAAACTGTTATCCCTGCACTCGCTCGGTACTAGTCCCTACTCCCAGATAAAAGACTCTAAAAAGATTAACTACGTTGAACTGACTAACTGAACTGAATCGATTTATAAACTGATTAACTGAGATGATAATATTTTCTTAGCTGAATTCACTGAGTTTCGTTGACTGACGGAAAAGCTACTTGAGATCTCAGGTCTGACTGAGAGTACTAAAACTACTGGGACTACTGAACTATTGAGATTTCTGAGTTTTTCTGGTCATGTGAATAACTAAAATCTATGGAGCATAGATTGACTGAGGATGTCTTGAAACATGACACTAGCTCTAGACATACAGCTATAGTTTTCGGGTACAAGTACCCCCAGGACTCGATGGAAGGAAACTGACACACATGACTGACTTGATCATAAGAGTAGAGTCCATAATTCATAATATCATAAGTAAGGATTTCATAATAAGAATGATTCTCAACAAACTATCACATGATCGGGAATGCACACAACATGTATATACTTACATGGATTCAATAACATAGTCATTCCATATCACAACAATATCATGAGCATCTTATACAACATCTTCAATTCAAGACAATAGCATGGCGATCACGTTGAACATAAACTTAGAACATGGAATAGTCATTTAGGACATATTATGTCATAAAAGCATGATTTCTATTCCCTTAGGTATTTTCACAAACACCTTACATGCACATCTTAGGCATAGGTGGATTCATCAAGATTACAAATATTCAACCACCAATTTCACATATTTATACATTAAATACCACCATATCCTCACACAAAACATACAAAGATCCCATCTTAGGCATCATCAAACTCCAACCACATGAACATCAACCACCAAAAACATAAACATCATAATACATAATTTAGAAGATGGTTCTTGAGCTTCATGGATGAAAGGAGTCTATGAATCAACTCACGCATATCTTAGAAGGAAGATTCTTGATGATTGATGGAGGAATTTCCTTAAAATTGGATCTTCAAGCTTAATTATGCAACCCTAGTTGTTTTTCTCTTTTAGTGCTCTTGAATGATGAACTTAAGATGTTAGTAGGGTTGTAATGTAATTAGGAGCTATATATTTCGTAGGGTTAAGTTTAGGGACGTGTAAGGAGTGTTAAAAGACTTAATTACCCTCAAAATAACTCAAAACAGAATGTTTTTGGCACTTGGAACTGACTTAGGTGGTGCCCAAGTAATCGCACAAGCCAGGTTGAGCGGCGCCTAACCAATCACCTAAGTTTGGTTCGGCGACGCCTAACCAATCGCATACCCTTACTGTCTCTCACAAAAATGGGCATAACTTTTAGCTCGGGTATTTGATTAAGGTGAAATTGGTATCGTTGGAAAGCTAATTCAATTCTCTATAATTTGGTGGGTAGAAATATGCAGAAATACCACATTAACATCAAGTTATACTCATTCAAATATGACCCTTATGAAATCAAACACTAAAACTTGATGGATTCAAAAACTCTTAGCTTGTATTACCTTAAGTGACTCATATGAACATGTTTAACGCATCATAAGCTATATTATTGCTAGGATACTCATTATAAGTCTTTTACTACAGTAAGAATCACAGGATAGGAGATTTCATATATAGGAAAAATGGTTCGTTTCCTGGCTTAGAAATAGCGGGGTATTACAATATCTCCCCCTTGGGAACATTCATCCTCGAATAGAAATTAACTGAGACGGGAGAGATGATAATATGAAGTACGTACAAGACATATACTAATGAAACATGGTTTCATGACTGACATGACTGAAAGCTGAGCACAACATGCTGAACATGCATATCTGATGCATGGGAAGCTGATTCATAAATATAAGACTGAGGATTCTAATAAAGTGAGTTTTCTCAAAATAAGAATGCATATCTAATGCACAACTGAAAGGCTGAATCCATGCATATCTGATGCATGATTACATGACTGACATAATATGTAAATGTATGAGTGAAGATACTGATAAATAGTACTTTCTCTACTGAACACGTATATCTAATGCCTGAATATTTGACTGAGCTGACTCTTGAAAGCTTGACTGATTATGAAATGGCACTTAATAACTAATTTATAACGGTAACATGAAAGCATCAAGAAAATATAGGGTATCTCCCCCTTGGGACACTATGTCTCTCTAGGAATGTTTACCTTGCTAAGATACTTGGGTGATGCACTGGGCATCTACGAACTAGATTATAACTAAACATTGGAGAGCTGATACTAATGCATGATGCATGAACTGAACTAGACCTGCTAATGTTACTGACTAACTCTTGTGGAAACATAATCTCAAACGAGCGCAAGATATCTAAAAATGCATACCATGATCATGAAAAACTTGTAACGTACCCGAATCTAGGTTGGGGAAATTTCCTGGATCATGATGATTCTGGAGTGAATAGAGTTGATTCTGATGCTAACCACTATTGGTCCTGGGATTTGCATTCTGCTCACGCGAATCTCTACCTTTCTGAGCTAACACTCTACACTCCCGCATTCTGTGGCCTAGCATACCATACCCAAAACATACCTGACTATTAGATCTGCATGCACCTAGATGATTTTTGCCATACTCTCCACAAAGCAGATAAGTATGCTCACTTCTAACACTACTTTGGGCTTTGGATCCTGGCGCCCCACCATGACTAACATCTCCAAAGTTAGGTACGGGCACACTAGCTAAAGATGGAACAGGGGCTGAATTTTTCTGACTATGGTGAGAACGATTACCACCCTGTGACCCAGCCAGAGAAAAGTTGTAACTACCTATTCTGAATCTCTTATTAGATCTCTCCCTCTCCTTAAACTTATCTGCCTCTATTTGCTGAGCATGCATCATTAACCTAGCAAGGTCCATGCCCCTATTGATCATAGTTGTTCTACACTCTTTCAATACTAACCCAGACACACCAATCACAAACTTACTCATACTCGCTCTGGGGTCAGCTATCAAGTTAGGAGCATACTTAGTTAACTGGTTAAACTTAAGACAATACTCCTTCACTATCATGGAGCCTTGTCTCAGGTTCATAAACTCTTCTACCTTATATTCTCTCATTTCTAGTAGGAAAAATTTATCTAAGAAGGCATCCTAAAATATCTGCCAAGTTATGGGAGTTCCATCTTCCCCTCTACTCTTCTTCTACAATACTACCCAATTATGAGTAATATCTTTCAGCCTATAGGACGTTAATTCCATACTCCCCTCCTCTGACACATGCATGATTTGGATGATCTTTTTTACCTCTTCTAGATACAGCTGTGGTCCTCACCTGTTACTGACCCAAAGAATTCTGAAGGGTTCATTCTCATAAAACTTTTTATTCTGGCTGCAGATGAATCCCCATCTTATTAGGGTGGGCCTACAATCTGTCGGTTGCCCTAAACACTAGTGGTCACAGCCTGGGCTATCACCTGAAAAGCTGTTCAAAATTTTGCATGTGACATATTCTCATTCAAAGGATCTGTGGGCTGCGGGGCTGACTCATTCCTTGTTCTCTTCTTAGGAGGCATGTTCTGCAAACAGAAGAGGAATAAGGATTAAACTGAGAGTTCAACTTGAGCTTTTGCTCACCGGCACAATATGAGTACTGAAAGAAGGGAAACTGTTCCTAAAACATCTTATAGCCTCCTGTACATATATGTGGCGCGCAACACACCCATGTACAAGACATTACTAGATACGGCTTTCAGTCTTCCTAGTACTCTATTGAACCTTAGACTCTGATACCAAGTTTGTAACGTCCCAATTTTATGAACTGGAATGCTACACCGTGCTTATGACCCCAAAGGACCATAAGCTAACCCATGACTGATATCTGTACCTGTAACTGCACAATATACATATAAAATATGGAAAACATGAACAAAGAAGGCGTAAAGTTCAATCTTAAATAATAAAATATCTGAAATAAGGTGGTATCACAGTACCAAAACAAAACTAAAAATACTAAAGTCTAAATTTGAAAACTCTATAATCGTCTAAAAGCCTCTAAACTGTCTGAATAAGGAGTTGAAGGAACATGTCTCCAACTAACTCTCTAAACTGAAAATAAACTGAAATACTGGAATAATAAATGTAACGATCATGTCCTCAAAATATGAGGACTAACTTCTTACTAAACTGCTACTGCTGACGTGGGATCTACACCTCAGAACCTATGGTGTAACATAAAAAGAAAGCACCATAGCGCAAATGCATCAGTATAACTAAAGTACTGAGTATACGTGGGGGTAGGCTAAATGCATAGGGTTTATATGCATGAACATACTAAATAATATGAACGTGAGAATACATACATACATACAAACGTAACTGCTACTAAACTCGTAGAGATACTGACTACTTGAGTTTGAACTCTGACAACATGAGTTTCGTGATACAGAGATACTGAATGACTGATAACATGGATGACTGTATCTAATAGTCCTAATTCTGGGAAAAACTATCTAAGTTCCAAATTGTATCTAAACATCTAAGTCTGAGATTAGTCCTACTAATGAGTGATCTCTGAATACTGATAATGAGAATACTCGACTGAATTTGAGATTGATATCAAGCCTGTCTACCGGATGACCTCTAGATCTAATAATAAGCATCTGAATATGGGACCAAGCCTATCTGACGGGATGGTCCAGGAATCAATGGAACTATCTGAGTTCCTTACTAAGATCGATGACTGTATCTGACAGTCCTGATTCCTGATTTCTACTCAGAAGACTGATACTGAAACTATAACTGTAACTGTGACTGTGGGAGGTAGTAACCTAACTGACATGCCCTAATACTATACTGATGGGGTCCAATATTTTCCATGATTGGAAGGGTGTCAATACCGTGCCATGGGAAGAGACCTCTACTATGTTCAAGCCTCTCTGACGGGTGACCATGAATAGGAAATCAAGCCTAAGTTAATATAAGAGTCAAGTATAGCCTTAATCTAACGGGTGACTCCTATCCTACGCTGGCTACACATTTCTGGAGTACAGGGATTGCCGCTAGCGGCTTTACCTTTATAACAGGAAAAACCGTCATCCCTGTACTCACTCAGTGCTAGTCCCTACTCCCAACTGAAAGACTCTAAAAAGATTAACTATGCTGAACTGACTAACTGAACTGAACTGATTTATAAACTGATTAACTGAGCTGATAATATTTTTATAGCTGAACTATGCTGAATTCACTGAGTTTCGTTGACTGACGGAAAAGCTACTTGAGATCTGAGGTCTGACTGAGAGTACTAAAACTACTGGGACTACTGAACTACTGAGATTTCTGAGTTTTTCTGGTCATGTGAATAACTAAAATCTATGGAGCATAGATTGACTGAGGATGTCTTGAAACATGACACTAGCTCTAGACATACAGCTATAGTTTTCGGGTACAAGTACCCCCAGGACTCGATGGAAGGAAACTGACACACATGACTGACTTGATCATAAGAGTAGAGTCCATAATTCATAATATCATAAGTAAGGATTTCATAATAAGAATGATTCTCAACAAACTATCACATGATCGGGAATGCACACAATATGTATATACTTACATGGCTTCAATAACATGTTCATTCCATATCACAACAATATCATGAGTATCTCATACAACATCTTAAATTCAAGACAATAACATGGGGATCATATTAAACATAAACTTTAAACATGGAATAGTCATTTAGGACTTATTATGTTATAAAAGGATGATTTCTATTCCCTTAGGTATTTTCACAAACACCTTACATGCACATCTTAGGTATAGGTGGATTCATCAAGATTACAAATATTCAACCACCAATTTCACATATTTATACATTAAATACCACCATATCCTCACACAAAACATACAAAGATCTCATCTTAGGCATCATCAAACTCCAACCACATGAACATCAACCACCAACAACATAAACTTCATAATACATAATTTAGAAGATGGTTCTTGAGCTTCATGGATGAAAGGAGTCTATGAATCAACTTACGCATACCTTAGAAGGAAGATTCTTGATGATTGACGAAGGAATTTCCTTGAAATTGGATCTTCAAGCTTAATTATGCAACCCTAGTTGTTTTTCTCTTTTAGTGCTCTTGGATGATGAACTTAAGATATTAGTAGGGTTGTAATGTAATTAGGAGCTATATATTTCATAGGGTTAAGTTTAGGGACGTGTAAGGAGTGTTAAAAGACTTAATTACCCTCAAAATAACTTAAAACAAAGTGTTTTTGGCACTTGGAACTGACTTAGGCGGCTCCCAAGTAATCGCACAAGCCAGGTTGGGTGTTTCCTAACCAATCACCTAAGTTTGGTTGGGCGGCGCCTAACCAATCGCATACCCTTACTGTCTCTCACAAAAATAGGCATAACTTTTTGTTCGGGTATTGGATTAAGGCAAAATTGGTATTGTTGGATAGCTAATTCAATTCTATATTATTTGGTGGGTAGAAATATGCAGAAATACCATATTAACATCGAGTTATACTCATTCAAATATGACCCTTACGAAATCGAACACTAACACTTGATGGATTCAAAAACTCTCAGCTTGTATTACCTTAGGTGACTTATACAAACTTACTTAACGTATCATAAGCTATATTATCACTAGGATACTCATTGTGAGTCTTATACTCAAGTATGAATCATAGGATAGGAGATATCATATGTAGGAAAAATTGTTTGTCTCCTAGCTTAGAAATATGTGAGGTATTATAATAGGGGTCCTCCACCAGACCCCATTCCCATTCCCGAGCCAAAGATTCTTCTACCTCATCCAGCAGTGGGCCAAGGACCAGCCTAGGCTTCACTAGGGTTTATTTCTTATTCAATGCTCATAAAAGCCTTGGTTAATCTTTTGGGGTTATTTGCTGGTGCATTGTCTGGTGGTGCACAATCTACAAATTAGAGTGCCACAGGAATGGGGTGCAACCTGTAGCTACACTCCCAGAGTTAAGGTTCTTTCTATGCTGGTGGTTGCTTATCTGGTATTTGCTCAGCCATTAATTGACCAGCCTTCTATGTCTATCGAGAAGTAAAAATTATTGGGTAGATTCTTGAGATTAGCTCCACCTAGGTTTTTTGGTTCTCCAGGCAAGGATGCATATGAGTTTCTAATAATTTGTGAGAATAGGCTCCATAATTTGGGACTAGTTAAGACTCGTGGTGTGTATTAAACTATATTTTAGTTGAACTTACTGCTCAATAATTTTGGAGAGGTTATATGTATTCTATAGCATCTAGATCTTCATTTTTAATGTGAGCTCAGTTTTCTATGATATTCCTAGAGAAGTACATGCTTTGCAGCCTTAGAAACCATTTAAGGGATTAGTTCTCTAAATTGGAGCAGGGCTCCGTGACTGTGGCAGAGTATGAGGTTCATTTTTATGAGTTGTCTAGACATACAACTTCTATTTTGGATATGAGTTGTGAGAGTTAGTTGCTTTGTCAGAGGGTTGAGGCTTCCCCTTTATATGCCTACTCAGAGTTTGGTTGTTGCAGGTAGGTCTTTTGTCGAGATTTTTTATCATGCTCAGCTTATGGAGGAGATCTATTGTAAAGCTCATGGGGGTAGTGATAATAGGCCTAGACATCAGGGTAGTTTCAGTGGGAGTGATAGTAGTTCCCATTTTAGAGATAGCCATTTTCATGGTAGACATTCTCTACATCTATCCTTTCATCCTTAGAGTCATCATAGTCGACCTATTCAGGAAGCACTTTAGATTACTCACAGAGGTCAATCTAGTGTTAGTAATTGCCCTGGTCAAGGCAGTGGTCAATCATTGAGAGGTGCATCCTTTGATCATTCTAATCATAGCGGTTATTTTGGGTTAGTTGGATCTGTTGGTTCTAGTTTAGCTCAGGTGACATGTTATAGTAGTGGAGCTCATGGTCACTATTACGAGACTGCCCTAGTCATGGGGCGACTATTTCTTCAGCTTAGAGTATTCCCCTTATTAGAAAAGTTCTTTCCTCAGCTAAAGGTAGTTCTTAAGGTCGCAGGGGGTTTTTCTAGGGTACTCAAGAAAGTTCTCAATAAAGCACGACAAGAGGTCAATAGGAGCATAACCAGGTAATGAGTGACGTCAGTTGTATGCAGTATCTGCTAGACCCAAGGCTGAGTCTACAGATACTGTTATTAAAGGTACGATTTTGGTGAGCCACAGTCGGCCCTTACTTTATTTGTTCTAAGATCCACTTATTTCTATATTTCTACTTGTTATGCTCCTTGGTTAGAGTTATCTTGGGATTTATAATCTATGTTATTATGTATATCTACTCCTATGGGTGATTCTTTAGTAGTGGATCGGGTGTTCAGATCTTGTGTTGTGACTGTTCGACACTACTTGTTATGCTCCTCGGTTAGAGTTATATTTGGATTTATAATCGGGTGTTCAAATCTTGTGTTATGACTGTTAAAGATGTTGATATACATGTTGATCTTATTGTTCTGGATATGGTGGATTTTGATATAATTTTGGGAATGGACTGGTTATCCCACTATCATACGATCATGGATTATTTTGCAAAGACCGTTATCTTAGCCATGCCCGATATACCCTCAGTCATGTGGTAGGGAGCGATTATCCATGAGTTGATGGGGATTATTTCTTATATCCATGCTTGGAGGCTTATTTTAAGAGGTTGTGAGTCTTATCTCACTTATATTCATAATGCTAGTGTGGAGAGTCCATCACTTGACTCTATTTTTGTTGTTTAAGAGCTTTCTGATGTGTTCCCTACAGAGCTGCTCAATATTTCCCTTTCCTGAGAGATTGAGTTTGCCATTGATCTTAAGCCTAGATCTCGACCTATTTCTATGGCACCTTATCGTATGGCTCCTGCCAAGCTTAAGAAGCTAAATTCTCAGCTTCAGGATCTTCTTAGTAAGGGTTTTATTAGATTGAGTATATCTTCTTGGTACCTCCTATATTATTTATGAAGAACAAAGATAGCTCTATGAGTATGTGTATTGATTATAGGCAGCTTAATAAGGTGATGGTGAAGAACCATTATTCTATTCCTCGTATGGATGATTTATTTGGCTACTTTTAGGGAGAGGAATTGTTTTCTAAGATTAATTTAAGATCTAGTTGCCATCAGTTTAGGATTCGGGCTGAGAATATCTCAAAGATAACTTTTATGATCTGTTATTATCATTATGAGTTCCTTGTCATGTCTTTCGAGTTAACTAATGTCCCAGCTGCATTTATGGATTTGATAAATTAAGTATTCAGACCTTATTTGGATTCCTTTATGATTGTATTCATCGATGACATCCTTGTGTATTCGAGGAGTAGAGAAGCATGTTCAGTATTTGAGGATTGTGCTCCAGACTCCGAGAGATCATGCATTTTTCACCAAGTTTTCTAAGGGTGATTTTTTGGCTTAGGTCAGTGACATTCCTTGGACATATGGTGTCTAAGGATGGTATTATGGTATACCCAGTGAAGTTTAAGGCTATTCGTACTAGGGTTAGGCCTACATCAACAACTAAGATTCGTAGTTTTATTTGTTTGGCCGGTTATCATAGATGATTCATTAAGGGTTTTGCTACTATCTTAGCACCTATGACTTGACTGACTCGAAAGAAGGTTCCTTTTCGATGGTTCGGGGAGTGTGATTTGAGGTTTAGAAAGCTCAAAGATTTCTTTACTTCAGCTCGTATTCTATCTCTTCCTGTAGAAGGTGAGGGATTCACTGTGTATTGTGATACTTTTGGCGTTAGTCTAGATTGTGTTTGATGCAGCAGGGTTATATTATTAATTATGCCTTGAGACAGCTTAAAGTTCATGAATGCAACTACTACACTCATGATTTGGAGTTGGTGGTGGTAGTCTACACTCTTAAGATTTGGAGGCATTATCTCTATGGTGTGCATTGTGAGATTTTCACCAATCATCATAGTTTTAGTATCTTATGACCTAAAGAGAGCATAATTCTTGATATCTTAGATGGATGGACTTACTTAAGTATTATAATCTCTCTATCTTGTATCATCTGGGTAAGGCGAATGTGGTAGCAAATGGCATAAGTCGGAAGACAGTGAGTATGGGTAGCTTGGCTTGTATTTCAGTTTCTTATAGGTCGTTGACATGAGACATTCAGTCCTTAGCCAACTTGATGGGTCGCCTTGATATTTCAGACCCTAGGAGGATTTTTGCTAGTGTTAAGGTGAGGTCTTTGCTTTTTTAGCAGATTTGGGATCGTCAGTTTGAGGATAATAAGCTTTGCTTCCTTCGTGATCAGGTGTTAAACAGTGAGTTTAAGAGGATCACCATATATTCTGAGGGAGTTTTGAGATTTGACATCCGCATTTGTTTTTCGAGGATTTATGACTTAATCTAGTTGATGCTTCATGAAGCTCACAGCTCTAGATATTCTATTTATTGGGGCACAGCTAAAATGTATAGAGATTTAAGACAACATTATTGGTGGAGTGGCATAGAGATATATGTGGTGGATTTTGTAGCTCGTTGCCTTTGTTATCAGTAGGTAAAGGTCGAGCATCAACATCTAAGTGGTTGGATTTAAAGATTACCCATTCTCGAATAGAAGTGAGAGTGAATTACTATGGACTTCATCAATGCCTTACCTCGTACTTCCGGTGGTTCTGATGGTATTTGGGTCATCTGGATTGTTTGACCATGTCAGCTCATTTCATTCCTATAAGATGTCTTTCAGTGCTGAGAGGTTAGTGTATTTCATTCCTATTCAGATATCTTTTAGTGCTGAGAGGTTAGCCCATATCTATATACGTGAATAGCTTATTTGCATGGTATGCCAATATTTATCATTTTAGACCAAGGTTTTGTGTTCACTTCTAGATTTTGGAGAGCATTTAGAAGGATTTAGACACTCAGGTTGATCTTAGTATAGTCCTTTATCTGCAGACGGATAGCCAGTCCGAGTGGATTATTCAGGTACTCAAGGATATGCTCCGAGCTTGTGTTATGGACTTTAAAGGACAGTGGTAGAAGCACTTGGCCTTGGAAGAGTTCGCATATAACAATAGTTACCATTTGAGTATTGATATGGCCCCTTTTGAGGCTTTGTATGGTAGGAGATATCGTTCCCCAATTGGATGGTTTGAGACTTCTGAGATTCTGCACCACGGTACTGATTTTCTTAAAGAGTCTGTCACGACCTGAACCAGGGCCTGACCGTGACGAGCATTTCGAACCATTGAGGCCCGAAACACCCCTATCTGTCTGGTAATCATGCACCTAATTCATATGATCAAAGAAATGCGGAAAAACATAATAATTCGGAAACATGGTCATAAATATGAAAAGAGACAATAACGGGGAGATAAGGTTCCCTCAACATCAATTATCCTTTGAATAACTGTCTGCAAAAATCACTAACAAATGACCGAAATAATGTCTATCTGAAAACTGGGACAAGGCCCCCAGTAGACCCAAAAACTGAATATAAGATAAAAGGACTGCAGGACATAAGACCTTCCGAAACATAGAAGGCTCACCACTTGTCTCTATAGCTCTGTCTGAAAGTTCTACTGATTCTCTTGACCCCTAGACTGGGCCTCTGAACCTGAGAGGTTGGAGAGGGGAGGGGGTCAGCACAAAAGTACTGGCACGCAAAGATATCAAAACAAAACATAATATTTTTACAAAGTATAGTTGAGAACCATTATAAAGCAATTTCGTATCAAATCATTTGAAAGCACATGGGTGTAATGCAATAGTTTTTCTCAACAATAATGAAATGCAACTGAGCTAGGTGGAATACCCTACATAATTTACACCAACTGTCAAACCTCGGTTGCCACCGAGATTAGAGTATAAGTGAGGGAAAGACACGCAAGACCACACAGCATGGTGTCTCGACCCAATGGTAGTGCCCAAGATCACTTGGCTCGGGCTCCTACCTATAGTCCCAATTTGGGAATGACATGAAGTCAAGTACACAGATCTCTTATCCTGGTACCAATATTCCGTATCGGCCAACACGTTATTCCAGCGATGAGCCCTTGTGTCTCAAACTCCTTCTTCGGGCATCCACCTTTCTCATGTAAAATCAATGCATTCAAATTTCATTTAATTCAATCACGTATTGTATTCTATAGGGTATCGTCATACCCGACTTGCAAGTCATCAATATCACATCCACATATGCATAATCATGTAAAAACCAAGGTGCTTCATCATTTACAAGTGGCGAACAATATTTATTTCAAATTCATGCTCTCTTTTGTTGATCACAATATAATATGGAGTATCGAAACATTATCATGAGAATTTGAAAACAATTTATCATTCATATTTATCAACTTCCATGGAAAATCTCAAATCACATATGCATGGTTTCAACCATTGAAGTATATAGGCAAACAATTCCCATGACATAAAGAAAATGACTTAGAAATCATATTGAAAGCAAGATATTAGCATTTGATTGAAAACCCCCATTTAAAAGCATACATGTTCATAAAGACTACACCCATGAGATTTTGGATAACCCCACATACCTCTATTTCCGAAGATACTAGATGTTTCTTGAAGCTTGTGGATTGGTGATTCCAAATATATAATTATCTTCGAAAACCTACGGTCGAATCTTGAACTATGTGGGTTTTTATTTTGAAACCCTAAGGAGATTTCTTGAGCAATTTTGGGGAAAGTATGCGTATTATGGTGTTTGAGGGATTAAATCCCGTGTTGGTGGTATATATAGGGGTGGAGGATGACCAAATTACCCCTAAGGAACAATTAAGGTCAAATCTGTCCCTCAGTTGACAGTTTGATAGGCTGGATTAAATCGATCATAACGTTTTACTCATATACTAAAATTGGATGAAACCAACTGCATTTGAAAGAGGACTCAAAGATATTTCTTTTGATATATTATAGCTCACACAGTTCATTATATACATGGAATTATGATCGTTTGAAGTTGACCCTGAAATGCTGAAAACTGGGCAATAGGCTATGCGTTTTGCTACTGTTTTGAAATCCAAACGCAGCCTTATCCGTTCCGAAAAATTCCAAAACTTATCCGAGATGTACTATGAGGTTTTCCGATCATAACGCAACTTGAAAATCTAAAAACGGATGTCGGGAAGGTTGAAAAGTTGTATCCCGAAGATTGTCAGCTAAAATGACTCTAAGTCCTCATTACACTTCGAAAAATTTTCAAGTTTTTAAGTCTAAGGGCACTCTATTAAAGGCTAATCCATGCACGACTTTTATGGGGTGTTACATTATCTCCCCCTTGGGATCATTCGTCCTCGAATGATGGGTAGTAACTTGTTAAAGCCTTAAATATATGGAATAACGCGGACATGACATGTCCTCTAATAAAAAATACACTGGTCTGAAACATGACCATATGGCTGGAACTACTAATATTCTGAATTCTTATATCGGACACGCATATATGATGCATGGAATACAAGACTGAAGCTATTCATAAGCTGAATTCTCATAATGAACATGCATATCTGATGCATGGATCTGTGACTGAGTTGTGACTGAGTTGTTCTCATGAACGCAGGACTAAATACACTGATAAGCTGAACTTTTTCTATTGAACACGCATTTCTAATGCACGCATATCTGACTGTACTAACGTATGAATATATGACTAATTACGCAATGATAACTGGTGCGAGACTTGTAATAAGAATCTATGCATGCAACTGAATGAGGTATCTCCCCCTTGGGATCCTATGTCCCTCTATGAATGCTCAATTCACTAAGATATTCGGGGAACTGAGGCGATGTACAGGGCACCTACGAATTGAATCATAACTGAACCGCTGGAATCTGAATCTAATGCATGACGCATGAACTGATCTATACTCGCAATTACTAGTATACTCTATCTTGGAATAGTAGCATGTCTGATATTTCAGGTAGCATGAATAAATGAAAAGACGAGAAAACAAGCCATGCGAATCTTCTTGTTAAACTGACTTACTGACTATACAGACTGAATATGCTGGACCTTCATACTTAACTGGAGTATTCTCTTCAACACTCTCTCTAAGAAAGTTCTAGAAGTAATAGGGAGCCCCGAATCTTGGGTATGGATTACACAAGACACCCACTAAGGAATCATCACAATGACACCACTCTGTAGTCTGGAATATAGACATATAACTCCTAAATTAGGATAGAATTACCAGACCTTTGGCAATACAACTTCTTACTTTCAAGCTTAGCACACTTTTCAAATATCCCTTAACTATATTATTCCCTATAAATATCATATTCATTCAATTCAGCTTAAAATTCTCATATGAGCATTGATACTTTTTTTTCTACAAATGTCTAAAATAGCTTAATCCTTACACTGCGATCAAGCCTAACTCTAAATCACAAAAATATAACATGCTACACCACGCTATTATTCTAAACCATATGATGCCACCTTCTATACCTCTTTTAAAAATCACATCCTAAGCATAACATGCCTTACCACGTCAATGACTACTCAGAACTCTTAATATGAAGTCACTAATGCATATGGCGACCTTCCACTACAATCCCAAAACGTCATTCAAGCCTAATTTATAACCACATGTTAACTTCAAGGCAAACACCCATAAATACATACTTCACATAGTTTCTAAACTATTATCAATATAACTCCCACGCGCTATCCTAAAAACATACACATACAAACTTTTTCACTAACCATCACATGTATCAAAGACTTGGCCCCAAATCTTACTTCATCCTTATGGCCGTATCTAAACAAGCATACTATGATCTTCCATCAATAAGAACATTTACATCATCACCACTATCATTGCATAGGGCGGGTCACAAAAAGCTTAAAACATAAGACCCTGAAACATGAAAAGATTTTTATACGGGACTAGCACACTATTAAGAGTGAGTACATGTGTCATGAGTTTCATGACCTCAACTAGAGTTCATAACATAAGGAATGTGATTCCGACTACTTGAATGAACTAGAACTCATTATCTCGAAACTGGAAGAGTACATTACTCTATCATATACAGGAATCATGAACTACTATCACAGAACTGGATCGTAAGGCATGAGTAAGCATCCGAATAACAAAAAAAATACTGAGGAAGGAATGGGTTGAGATTCACCCTCACTTTTTGATGTTCTAAATCATACTGCATCACTACTAGAATCTGAGAGCCTTACTTGGTCATTCGTTCTATTATTTCCCCCTTAGCTTCAAGTCATCATCTCAAGTTTGGGAGATCTCTTACAAGATTCTAACTGAACTACACTTACTGCACTCTAGGGTCTAAAAAAAATGACAATACATGAAGGAAGCACAACTTATTATCCTCATACTGGAGATCATGAATCTGCTCAAATAGAGAGTACCTAACCTCCTAACAAGCTAAAATCCTTGCAAGATCTAAAATATCAAGGTGAACCAACAAATTGGCTAAGGACTGAATGTCCCATGCCATGGGCCTCTGAGAAACTGATATGCATGTCAAGCTACCCATACTTACTGCCTTGCGACTCAAGGCATCAGCTACCAAATTTGTCTTACCCGAATGATGCAAGATGTAAATATCATAGTCCTTTAACAACTCCATCCATCTACGCTAGTGAGCATTAAGCTCTCGCTGGGTCATAAGATGCTGAAGGCTGCTATGATCCGTGAAAATCTCACAATGCACTCCATACAAATCATATCTCCAAATCTTGAGCGTGAAGACTACTACCGCCACCAATTCTAAAGCATGAGTTGGGTAGTTATGCTCATGCACTTTAAGCTACCTAGAAGTATAAGCAATGAAACGACCGTGCTGCCTCAAACACAACCAAGACCAACACCTAAAGCATTGCAAAACATGAAGAATCCCTCACCCTCAACAGAAAGAGCCAACACTGGGGATGAAGTAAGACAATCCTTGAGCTTTCCAAAGCTCAACTCACAATCCTCAGACTATCAAAAAGAAACTTCCTTCCGAGTTAATCTAGTCTAGGGGTTGAAATAGTAGCGAAGCTCTCAACAAAGCGCCTGTAATAACTGGACAAACCAATAAAAATGCAAACCTCTATTGGGACATAGTCGTAGCCCAATCACGAATCGCTGAAATCTTAGTTGGGTCCACCATAATACTGGCTTTAGATACAACATGACCAAGGAATGACACTGACTCAAGTTAAAACCCATACTTAGAGAACATGGCAAAAAGCACATGATTTAGCAAAGTCTGAAGCACAATCCTCAAATATTGCATATGTTCCTCACTACTTCTTGAATACACAAAAATGTCATCAATAAACACAATGAAGAAGAAGTCTAAATAGGGTCTGAACACACGGTTCATCAAATCCATAAACGCAGCTGGGGCATTAGTCAAACCAAAAGACATCACCAAAAACTCATAATGATCTTAACGGATCCTGAAAGTTGTCTTTGGGATATCCTCATCCGAAATCCTCAACTGATGACAATCGGACCTCAAATCAATCATAGAAAACACGACTGCACCTTGAAGCTTGTAGAATAAATCATCAATGCGAGGTATAGGATAACGGTTCTTTACCGTCACCTTATTAAGTTGCTTATAATTGCTACACATATGCATGGAGACATCTTTTTTCTTCACAAACAATACAGGAGCTCCCCACGGGGACACACTCGATCTGATAAAACCTTACTAAGAAGATCCTGAAGCTGAGAATCAGGATCCATATGGTAAGGTTCCATAGAAATAAGTCGGGTGCCAGGATTAAGCCAATAGCAAACTCAAGCTCACGATCAAGGGGAAAATTAGGCAGGTCGGTAGGGAACACATCAGGAAACAAACAAACAATAAGAATAGAGCCAAGTGAAGGACTCTCTACACAAGTATCACATACATAAGCAAGATAAGACTCGCAGCCTCTAGATAAGTCTCTTAGCACAAACATAAGAAATAATCCCCATCGGCTCGCGGCTAACCACTCCCTGCCATGTGACTGGGAGTACGCTGAGCATGGCTAAGGTAATGGTCTTGACAAAATAATCCATGACCGCATGATAGTAGGATAATTAGACCATGCCTAGAATCACATCGAAATCCAACATATCCAGAATAATAAGATCAACATAATTATCAACATCACTAACTGTCACAACAAATGATCAGAATACTCAATCCACTACTAAAAAATCACCCACGGGAGAGGCACAATGGCACAGATAATAAATCACTAGTCAAATCCAACTTTGGTGCATAATAAGCAGATATATCAAAATAAGTGGATATAGGATCAAATAAAGCAAGAGCCAACTTGCGGTATACCAAAATAGCACCTGTAACAACAGCATCCAAAGTCTCATCCTTGGTTCGAGCAGGTACTGCATATAACTGACCATGCCCGCCACATGGCTAGGCACCTAATTGACCTTCTGTCCTAGCTGCCTGAGTACTACCTCGAGCACCCTGGTAATTACCCCTGCAACCTTGCGAACCACCTCTACCTAAGGGATAAACTTCCCTAATAGGGGTAGCATCCTGGGCTTAAATAACCATTGCCCCATGACTAGGGCAATCTCGCAAAAAATGACCAGGAAGCCTACAAGTAAAACAAGAGTCACAAGCAGAATCAGAACTCATAGAGCCGAACTAGAGTAACCACTACGTCTAGCATGGCCTGCAAATGAACCTCTCAAAGACTAATCACTGTCTTTACTAGGGCAACCACTAGTACCAAACTGACCTCCGATAGTAGTCTGAAGAGCTGCCTGAACTGGTCGACTAGTTTAATTCTGAGGCTGAAAAGGTAGACATGAAGGATGTCCAATATGAGAACTACCACCACTGAATTAGGAACTACTAAGGCTCCCACCAAATCTTCCCTGATTCTTAGGTCTCTTATCACGGCCCTCACTATACATGTCCTCCATCACTTTAGCATGATCTGAAACCTCAGCAAAGGTCCTACGTGCAGTAACTAAACTCTGGGTAGCCATCCTAATTGGGAGTCTCAGTCCTCTCATAAAGCAGTAAACTCTCTTATACTTAGTATCCAAAATAGAAGTCGCATGTCTGGCCAACTCATGGAAATGGACCTCATACTCGGTGACTGTCATAGAACCCTGCTCTAATCTGGTTAACTAATCCCTTAGTCAATCCCTAAGGCTTCATGGTATATTCTTCTCCAAGAAAATCTTAGAGAACGGAGTCTATGATAAGGGATAAGATCCAACTGGCCTAGAACTCATAAAACCTCTCCACCAAAGTCGAGCAGACAAATCCAACTGAAATATAGTGTAATTCACACCATAGTCTCAACAAAACCTAACTCACAGAGTCTATTCTCACAAACAGTAAGAAACTCAAATTCATCCTCTCCGAGAGCACCAAAAAACCTAGGTGGAGCCAACCTTAAAAACCTACCCAACATCTTCTGCTTCTCAGCAGATATAGTAGGTTGGGTCACAACTGGCTGAGAGGTTGCTGGCTAAACAACTATTGGCATAGGAGGAACCTCAACTCCAGGAGCTGCAGCTATAGGCTGAACTCCTTCCCCAGTAGTCTGTGCACCATCAACAATACCCAACAAATGAACCAAGGCTTATCTAAGCAAAGAAGAGGAAATAAAACCTGGTGGAGCCTGGGCTGGTCCCTGGCCCTCCGCTAGCAGTGGTGGAGGAATCTCTGGATTAGGTACAGGAATAGGGTTTTGGGGAAGCCCGTCCTGATCCCTAATTAGGGACACATAACGAGTTTGTCCTTGAACAAGCGTAGTATTCCTGGGCTCAGTCTTAGGAACCACCTCACTCATAGCTGTAGCATGCGTCCTGGGCATCTGTAAAAGAGTAAGGTCGAGAAAATATCCTACAAACCAACTCAGACTCTTAACATGATATGAGTGAAAGAAGTGAAGGACTCCTAAGAATGTCTCATAGCCTCTAGGGGATAGGAAATGGACGTCAATATTTTGATCCGCAGAACTCTATTAGACACTTGCTCTTGTACTAACAATACCGGTGAAACCTAGGCTCTAATACCAATTTGTCACGACTCGATTCATGAGTCATGATGGCACCTACTAAAACCCATCAGTAGATAAGCCAACACCATAACCCAGAGATAAGGCAATGGTTACTTTGGTAGAAATGCCTGACAAGGGCCAAAAATAGATGAATACAATCATAAACACCTATGTTCCACAAAAAATAATCAAAATACGAATACTAATCCCAGGACCTGGTAATATTAGTACAAGAGCATCTAAGTACGATAATAGGAATTACAACCCAAAGTCTAATTAGTCTATACATTCATCTTGAATGCAAAAGACTGAATAAAGATAGAAGGGAAACGGGCGACTCAAAACTCCAAGAGCTCACCCTGTCTGTAGAAGATCAACATTGCATGAACTCAACTCAACAGCGGCAACTAGTACTCGAGTCTGCACCAAAAAGGTACATAAGTGTAGTATGAGTACCAAAATAACAGGTACTCAGTAGGCATCATCGGCCGACTAAGCAAAATTATGATATAAAGATGACATAAAGCAAGATAACATATCTAAGTCAAGGTAACGAATCGAACCTGAATCCTCTACATCATCACTATACAAAATAAGTGATCAACTAGAACAATAATACGACATCTCATGTTAATACATACCGATACCGTCACGATAAATGGATAATCGATCCAAAAGCGTAAAGCGACACTAATATAATTACAATAACATAAATACGAAGTTCAACGCATATACATCCATTAGAGCATAAAGTGAAAGAGCTCATCACGGAGCTCCATACCACCGAGGTGTACACCTAAAAGAACATAAAGTAAAGAACTCATCATGGCATCCCATACCACCGAAGAGTGCATGAAAGTATCAACTCATCAAGTTTACAAACCAATAACCAACTTCTCATTATCCAAGGTTCACCACATTTCACATCCACGGTCATTTGACAAGATCCATAACCATCATCAATTACCGCAATTGAAATAGCATATACTCAAGTATTCACAATCATAGTCATATAGCCATTTAGAAATTTATGCCATCAATATATCCGATCTACCCATTATTAGATAACTAACACTTATAATCATTAAACTACTAAGTCGCTAGTCATCATAGGGCCTCTAACTATTAGCCTAACCGATTCTCTAGATAATCATTATTCACGGAATGGAAACTAACTATTATTCACTAAATAGCCATTGTTCATACCTAGATATGATTAAATACTAGACCATGACACCGGTTAACCAAATCTCATTTCTAGCCATCATACTTGCGTTAACCGCAATCTTAGCGAAAAGGGGTTATTAATCCTCATTATAATAATTATCCATCTATCAAACAACGCTTATTATTATCTAGAACCATTGATCTACAAATCCTCATTTAACAACTAACGACATTATACTATGTTATCAATGTCACTATGTACCGCTCATGCCAAACCACTTATCATTATTAGCTACATAACAATCATAATTACTAGTTACCAAATTTCAACTAAACAAGGTGCAACAACTAGAATTCTAGACTTCAACCATCAAGAAAGTAGTCACCTAGTAGTCAACTAGTAACCATACAACTCTCTTTAATAAGCAATATACCATAATTAACCTATTTATCCAATGCTATCTAGACTCACTAGGCGAACCCTCAAATGCCACACAACATTCTGTTTACCAACTTGTCCTAATTCAATATTCTACATATACCACTTCTACTCACTATCCAACACTAGCAAGGACTACACCACTAACAAGTAATTAGCATTGAAGGATGATAATCGATATCCCAAGAATAACATCATGTCTTCAAAGTACATACGGATGTAATCACATAAAGGCATAATTACAAATTACACATAAACATATATACACTCATGTTTACTATACGTACATCAATATATATTCTCCGTATTTACCGGGCATCATCATATCATCAATATGTCCTCCGAACATACTGGGCATCATAATATCATCATTATATGCTCCGGACATATTGGGAATCATCATAACATCAATATATCCTCCGGACTTACCGGGCATCACAATATCATCAATATATCCTCTAGACTTACTGGGCATCATTATATCATCAATATATCCTCCGAATGTACCGGACAATATAATATCATCAATATATTCTCCGGATGTACCAGGCATCATAATATCATCAATATTCATCATGATATCAATATATATATAGACAGATAGATATGTAGCCAAATCAAAACAAGTACATGCCTCACAAACAATAGAGTTTAAGAGAAATAAAGAAAGACCTATCATGGTACATCACCATTCATTGTCAATACATTATAATAGTAAGTGTATGAACATGCACATCCATATGGTATGAACACTCAATACACTACCGGGCTTGACATGATTATTAGCATGGTCAATTATAATCCTTGGTTATACTTTCTAGAATCACTCTTATTAGGCATGATTTTAGCACAAAAGGGATTCTTCGGCACAAATATAAGTTTAGCCACTAGGCTGAGCATAATATGAGTAATGACATAATCCAAAGCTCACATAGTAAACTAGCCAATAAGTTAAGTGATAGCATAGTCATAGGTTCAATTTAAAAGACTTACCATTTCTATCCAAGTAATGACAATAAGATAACCATCAAGTATGCACATTATTTCCAAAATCAACATCATGAATAAATCATTTATCGGGTTTGGCCATCATATTACCAAAAGCATATTTTAGGCGTTTAACAAGTATCTAGGTCACTAATGAAGCTACAAAGTTCAAGCTTAGGGCGGGTCAAGTTTCACTTCTAATATCCCGTGTTATATCTTCAAGTCTAACTTCTACCCGGAACTAGACTAAGCCATCTAAATCATGTATTAAAGGTTTATCAATCCACACTAGTTATATAGGACAATTCTTCTTCAAGTATTACTCTTAAGTCATCGAAAGCATCTAAGGTCAATTTCACAACTATGCATATCTAGGTCAACTTACTCTTAAGATGAGTGAAAAAGGTCACTCCCAACTAACTAGAACAACTAGAGCATTTTCATGCTATCCATGAGATAACAAGTCTAACAAGCCAAGGTTCTAGACTATAAGTCAAACATCACACTTTATAAGTTCAATAGCCTAAGTGATTCAACTAATCCCAAACATTACTATCTACTATTTCAACATCTAAGACCCCTTATCAAGATATCACAATTATAATACAATAAAGCTCAATCTAACACAAGTAAGCCTAACCTACATCGAATCAAAATATAGCTCAGGAACTAACAACCTTTGTTTTCCCTTTCCTTAAAGCTTTTTCAAGGATCCAAGCTTAGATTCAATGTTAATCATGATTTTAAAAGTTATCCAAGCTCTCAATCAACACCCAAGACTCAATTTCCAAACCACGCATTCTATTAAGGTTTTTGGACTCAAGACATTAGTGAAAATGGCTAATTCTCGACCAAAGAGTATTTAAACAACCCTTCCCAGGCCCTCAACTATGGCAATTGCGCACCCACGCTAGCCGCGATAGTGGTATCCTTATTGCACTACATGATAGCTGACACTTAGAAATTGATTCTAAGTTTTGGCCAATACCTCAGGAAGCTTTCGGAGTCCAATATAAGCAAACAAAATATGCAACCATACTAATTTTGGCATTTCAAATGCATTGGCAAAGTTGGATTTTCCATCCGAGGTTATTTTGACAAAAAATAGGCCCTACACCTAAATTTCTATTTTATCAACTTTCCAACCAATAGGTTGAAATGAGCTCGAGTTTAGCGGGACCTGAACCAAAGGTCTATCCAACCTAAAATCGATATTATAGAGTTGCTAGCACAGTCAGCATTCGCATCCGATATTGTTTTAGTAAAGTTTTTGTTTGCTGGCCATTTGAAAATAGCGAAGACTTCTAAACAATGAAATGGTTCTAAAAATCAAATGAAATGCCTGATAACCAAACTATCAATTCCAGTATGACTTGGGACAGCTATGGGAAAGCTCTAACGACAAAAATAAGCGGGATCACAAGAAATGACCTGAAGGGTCATTACAAACTGATTCATTTGGAAACTAGAATTAGACTACTCGCTTCCTACAATCAATAAAGGCATAGCAAGAGTGTAGCCACTATATGTCAAAAATGACATCTAAACGTACTATGTCTAGCTCTACCAGGTCGATTGAGGTGACTTTCTGAGAACTTATAACTGGGCAATTTCTTTATACCTATTTAGCTATGAGTTATGACTGAATCACCAACCAGATTAGAGATTAGAAAAAGTTCTAAAAGAATTTTGATACTAACACTGAAGTCTACTTCTATAGAGGGAGTTACGAAAGAAAGTGTGGCTAGTGTGGCTCCATGATCTAATAATGCAGAAACATGAATATGGAAGACCTATAATGTACCAGTGACTACATCAGGAGAACCCTTTTGATCCTGTCGAGTTTGAAGGGCATAGAACCTTTTCTTACACTGCTTGCCAGCGATGAAGCATCCTGTTGAGTCTGGCAACCTGTTGGAGTTGTCGAAAAGTTAGATTGACTTTGTTGATGAGTATCCTACCTCTCTGCTAAGTCATTGGATATTCCCTTGGTCTATGGCCTAGCTTGCCACACCCAAACAAACATCACTACTAGTCACACACTCATCCTTGTGGTTCTTACCATATTTCGTATATATCGGGTTGGTACAAACACTTCTCACACTACCTTAGAAATTAGAGCCTATGTTCTATCTCGATTATTGTGCCTGATCTTGGTCACTAGAGCATTAGTAGAAGATGGGGTTGAAGCTAAAGATTTCTGGCAAAACTGAGAACGATTTCCACCATCTGATCTCTGTTGACAGAAATTAAAGTTACATATTCTTGCCCTCTTACTCTTCCTTTCCTTCTCCTTGACTTTCTCTTCTTCAATCTATTGAGCATGAACCATCAGCCTGGAGATGTACATCTCCTTAACTAATATAACAATCTTACACTCTTTGACGACTACCTCAGAATCACCAGATACAAACTTGCTCATGTGGTCCTTGGAGTAAGCATCCATAACCGGAGCATACCTTGCCAACTAAGTAAACTTTTAAGAGAATACTCCTTCACACTCATGTTGCTCTGCTTCAGCTTTATGAATCCCTACACCTTGGTTTCCCTTAACTTATGTGGGATGAACCTGTTTGGGAATATAACAATAAACTTATCCCACTTTATCGATCATGCATCTGTATCTCTATCCTTCTTCTATTGCTTATACCAGGTGTGATCCACTATTTGCAGTTGATATGCATCCAAGTCAACACTTTCAATTAGGATAACACCATGATCTATGTAACTTTTTAAATACTATCAAAAAACTCATATGGATCCTCTTCGAACTTAGATCTAAAGAATATTAAAGGATTAATTAGAGTGAAGTCGTGGTCTCTAGCTACAGCCACATTCACAATTGGGTTGGTTGGTGCCATAACTAGTTGGTTATTCTGGGTGTTCATGGACTAGGCTAAGGTTGTGAAAGCAGCCCTAAATTCAACTTCAGAGACTTGTTCATTCATAGGGTTAATTGGAGTTGTTAGTGGTGTTTGCTAATTCTCAACACCATTATTATTTCCACTTCTCTTTCCATTTTTTCTCTTTGAAAGCATATTCTGTAAACGTGCAGAGAACAATTTAGAAAGAGGTTTTAATAGAGTTCACACCCTATCACACGATATCAACATGAAAGAAGTGAAATTTTTCCTAAAATGTCTCATAGCCTCTTACTCATAAGTGTGGCGCACTTCACACCCATGAATAAGACTCTATTTAACGTGGCTATCAAAAACCCTAGGACACTTTAAACCTAGTGTGCTCTGATACTAAGTTTGTCACGATTTGAAGTTACCCCCTCGTTATAACACAATGCTTAGAGTCACAAGTGACCCCAAGCTAACCCATGGTTTGGCATGTCACTAAGAATACTGATAATAACTAAAACTTGTTGATGCAGAAATAGGACATCTAAATAATAATTTAGGCAAATAAGCCCCAAAAAACAATAGTTGAATAACCCATAAAGCTGAAAACAAAATGTATTTGACAGTCTAAAAGCCTTTAAATAAGAGGAGTTGTTGGGTAAGCCCCCAGCTAACTCCAACTGTCTAAAACTGAAATAAACAAAAAAAATAAAACACCGATATTAGCCCTCGAATGATGAGGACTCACCAAAGTACTGTTGCTGATGTGGTAGAAGATCATACTAAGAGCGATTCAGATGCTGATCCTCAGAACCTATATTATGAGACAATATAGCACAAAAGAAAGAATGTGATCAGTACTTTGAATGTACTAAGTATGTGAGATAGGAAATAACTAATATAGGCTAAATATGATGCATGTAGCATGGTAGACTAATGCAAGACCAAGTAATAAACATGTACTATATTATAAATTGACTAACTAAATACAAGGTCATGCAACTAATATGATAAACATATAATGTATGATAATATGTTTTGACTCGTGACCCTTTAGAATCTACGGTGGTGTTGTAGTTCTGAAACTTAAGGACTTCTACTAAAGGTCTCAGCCTAACTGATGGGAAAGTCATCCCTACGTCCATTCGATGCTAAGTACTACTCACAACTAAATAACACTGACAACTGTAATGCTCAGTGATAATAATAATCCGAAGACTGAAAATAAATGCATTATCTGAAAGCTTTCAAAATAATGTAAGCTAGAGGATTTTATACTCATAAATATGTGCATGAAATCCTAGGTCATCATGTGTTCATAACCTACCAACTCTAAAGAATGCAACAATATGAAAGTTTCATAATCTGAGTGAATTTAAGTAATTTAATAAATCAAGTCCAAAAGTATGGATTTCACAAATTGAATAGGGTTTATGATATGGACATGTAATGACACTGAAATTCATGGTAAAACATGGATTACAACTCAATAATACCAAGGGATTGAGATATCAAGGAAGTTGACAACATTCATAAACCTTAAATTGTATAGAAGGAATTGAACTGAATAATTAGGTTAACTTTGGGACTCAATTGATGAAAGAAAATCCATGGATGAACTTCCTTGTACCTAGATATGAGAATCCTAAAGAATTCTTTGAAATCAGATGTCTGAAGAAGATAAACCCTAGCTCTCATGGGAGAAAGAAAGCGCCTCTTTTCTTTGTGTTGAAACTAAGTGTCGAATGTTTTTTTGAGTAATGAGAAATTAGGGTAATATTAACCTTAATAATAACTTAGGGTAATAATAACCTTAATATTAGCCTTGAAATAAATTAAATGACGTAGTTTTAATATTAAAAGAATAGGAAAAGACTGATGTGCCTCTTTAAATTTGTAACTGAAAAATTGTTAGAAGAGACATACGGGACCTTCCCATGATCGTGGGCGCTGTTCGTGGTTAGGAGTTGAATATGAGCTCTCTGAACATGATCAAATGAGACTTGGTACTATTGTGGGACCTACCTACGATCGTACCTTCGTTTGTAGGTCAAAGGTTCCAACCGAGTCAACTTTAGGACTCACGATCATGCCTAAGACCGTGGTTTCAAAGCACGGTTGTGGTTCCCTCTCGTGGTTGAAAAGTATACTTGTCAACTTTTAGATGTTTGGGGTTGTCTCAATCATACGAGACAATTGTACGATCGTACAATGTAACCACAATCGTGGTTTGGCTCGGGGTATCTCACCGTTGGACAGTGCTTCACTAAAATGGTCATAACTTTTCACTCTAATATCGGATCAAGGCAAAACTGAATGCATTGGAAAGATAATTCAATTATCTATCATTTGGTGGGTATTGATCTCAAAAATGTTTCAAAATATAGAAGTTATGCTCATTTAAAGCTGACCATAGAAAGATATTTATCAAGAAATCAATTGATACGGAAAGTTTTGGCTTGGCCATGAACTAGGAGTTACTTGCGGCCTTAGTACACGTCTAAATTGCTTCTCATACTGTTAAAACATGATGTTTAATCCTACATGCACTTGAAGCATGATTCTAGTTTTAGCTTGAATTTTTGGGATGCTACACCTCGTGGTAGTGTTGGTTTTCACACAACACTTACCAAATAGAAGAGACGCAAATCAGTCACCGAAAATTAACGCAAGATGATTGAGTTTTCTTTTCTTGAAGTTTCTCACTAATGCTCTAATACCATGTGAGCAATTGTGGAGAAAAATACTATTTCATTGTGTATCTATATAATTACATTGAAACCCTATTTATAAGACACTACATTACAATCCTTTTCCAACTAGAATTTTATATGGTATTCCTATTCTTACATGTATTTTAACAATTTTCTTTAGTCCGAGCTTCTTTTGCTGGTGGTGGTTATTACTAGACTGTTTTGGTCACCCAATTGGGTTCACCTGGGGCTCCTAGACCTTATGCCCGCCTCCACCATGATCGGTTGCCTGATCTTAAATAAAGTACTGAAAGACAGCAAAAGAAAAGGGAAAAAAAGGAAGGAAATGATGTTATCTCAATTCAACTGTGACGTCGTCCTTCCCCTTCTTTTGCATAATGTCTCTTTATTTTTCCTTCTTTTTTTTTTTGTCTCTGTTTTGGGTAAATGATTCCAAACTTCCGTAAGGAACTATAAATATTTTTCATCGAAGTTTCACTACAAACTGGTTAAAGGTTTATCCGTCCAACTGCAAAACAATACCTGAACTGGAATAATATTCATAGATTGAATTGATCTTTGCGTAATTTACATGGCGCCAAAAATTGATTCAAGTGCAGAACATTATTAACCAAAAGAGGGTGAAGGGCAGCTGAAAACTGAAAAGAATGCACAAAAGAGGACATGACAACCAGATTTCATAAAAGCTTGATTCAAGCAATGTGCTTAATAAGTACAAGTAGAACTTTGTCGATCCTCAATTCCAAAAATGTTAACAAGACAACAAATGCACTCAGAATTTTTAAAAGCTACACTTTAAGCACTATAGATTCCTAGGACTGTGGTCTCTGGAGTTTTAAAAGGGAAAAAAAAAAAAGGAAATGGAAAAGCACCATTTACAAGAGTAGCTTCTCTCTTCTAGTGGACACGGTATGACACTATTTGCTTTGTATAGTAGATTATTTCTGTTCCATTTGAGTAGCTCTTCTGTGAGTCAGCTGAGGGCTCATGTATTCGAAATCAGTTTCAGTTGAGACGTTGGACGAAACAGCTGAACTGGGAACTGAACTCGAAACAGGGTTAGGACTATTTACTAGACTCCTAAAGCTCTGAGAAGCAACATGTTGGGAGGTCCTGGAAGTTCCAGGAGCAGGATTTCCCTGAGCTTCAGCAGCTAGATGTCGAAGAAGATCCATAACAGTTGGAAGGAACCTTGATGAGATGGAAATAAGTCCAGCAAGCTGCAGAAAAAGAAAGATGACTTCACCAACTCACATTAAGTAACATCTCTTGCCCTCTTAAATGGAAATGGGAAATAAGAAAAAAGTGTCACGAAGAACGTAACACGCAAGATTCTGCAGTACTACGATAGCCATTTCAGCAAAAAATCAGGTATGGGGAAGGTTCACAAGGCAGGCATCCTTAAAGCAATATCAGATTACAGTACTCCCTCTGTTTCAAAAAGAATGACCTATTTTGACTTGACACAGAGTTTAATAAAATAAAGAAAACTTTTGAGTCTTATGGCCTTAAATTACTCGAATCTTAAAATTCTGAACCACAGATGGTTCAGCTTTTCAAAGCTCAAGAATTTATTTCAAAGGGCTAGGGATTGATAGCTGAAGCAAAAGTAACAAAATAAATAACGTTGACACACGTACAGCTTTTTGGAAAAAAAAAATCCCCAAGTTTTATGGAAAATAACTTGTGTTTGGAAGACAATTTGAAGGAAAAGTTTTGGAGAAAAGTTGTATCTAGATTGGGTGTTTGTGACAACAAAAAACTATATTTTGCAAACCTTCACTTTGCTAACACGCCTTCAAGTAATCAAAAGTTTGTCTCCAGGTAATACTAAAAAATAAAAGCATAACCCTAAAGGAGTTCTGAGAAGAAAGGTTGAACACAATAGTTGGTAGGAAATAGATAGAGATCAAAAAGAAAGAGAAAATAATGACAAAGGGATGCTACAGTGATAAGATTCAAACTCTATTAGGCAAATTTTGAAATAAACAGGGTCAGATTTGATCTCCTGCTGACCGCAAATTATTTGAGTCCTCTAAAAATGTTTTGTTACTTAAAGATAACTATATTTATTAAAAGGGAAGCCCGGTGCACTAAAGCTCCCGCTATGCGCAAGGTCTGGGAAGAGCCTGACCACAAAGATATATTATAGGCAACCTTACCTTGCATTTCAGCTAGAGGTCGTTTCCAAGGCTTGAACCCTTGACCTCCTGGTCACATGGCAGCAACTTTACCAGTTACTCCAAGACTCCCCTTCAACAACTATATTTATTAATCAGATAAAAAATTACTCCCTCCGTTTCAAAAAGAATGACCTACTTTCATTTTTAGTCCGTTTAAAAAAGAATGACCCCTTTCCCTTTTTAGCAACTTTTTAATTTTAACTTTCCACATTAACATGTTTAAGACCACAAGATTGAAGGGCATTTTGGTACATTTGACATATCTTTAATTTAACACCACAAGATTCAAAAATCTTCTTTATTTTCTTAAACTCCGTGCCAAGTCAAACTAGGTCATTCTTTTTTAAACGGAGGGAGTACTATCTTTTCCTGATGAGCACGTAAGTTCAAAATGAGGCAAAGCCACGATACTTTAGGTTTGGGTTCATGGCTTCTAGTCATCCAAGAAATTGACAAATGAAAAAAGATATTTTCCACTTGTAGGAACAATGACAAAAATCTGCAAAAACACACTGCCATGCATGATCACCAAACAAAAACTAAGCTCTTTAAGGTCCCTTGCACCAAAACATGCTGCAAAAATAGGGAACAAACTTCTCCCAAAGAAAAAACATAAGCAAAAAGAAAAAAAAGAGTTGTTTTGCCAATGCTTAAGGCCATCAAAGCCATATCCTCCCTGTGCTGTGAACTAAACTGTTCCTCTCAAAAGATAAACAAACAAACCCCCACCCCCTGCTCCCTCCTTCACATAGCATGGACATAAAGCAACTACACCAATTTCTTGCTCACCTATAAGAGTCATATTTCTAAGCTCATGCGTCTCCACCATTAGGGTTACAAGTAGCTGCAGTTGGGAAACACAAGGGACATAACTTCTGATAATATTTTTCGTTCTTCTTTATAGAGTACCTCCTTCAAGGACCAAATAAGATTTTACAGTCTCACAAATTTCTAGATAATGCAGCATAAAGAGGAAATATAGACATGTTAATATTTAATACATAATTTCAAATATATCAGCATTGTGACTGGATGCTGTCAATGCTTTCGCTCTTCCTTTCCTTCTGAAACTGGTAACTTGCTCTTCCTTTCCTTTTTCCCCTTTCTCAATTCGGGAATTTTTTGGTTTTTGATAACAGAGAAATGTCTCAGGGTTAGTGGTGCGCGGTTTGAAACTCGATGGATAATGGGTTAGCCTCTTATCCCTCTCCACTTAAATATCAGGCTTTTGCTTCTGACAAGGTTCGAACCCATGACGTGCACTTAAGCTACCCGACGCTCTTACCACTAGGCCAAATCCTTGGGGGCTCAATTGGTATCCATTCATCCATTGTTCAGAAAACAGTACTTGCACCTTATATACCACGGGGGAGGGGGGATTATACTTGCAACATTTTTATTTTCTAGTGTTGCTTGAGACAAGCAGAAAACAAGGCATAAAACACGTCAATGGTCAATCAAACCTAAAGAGGTACAATTTTGAAAGTAATATAGCACCCCAATCACCTCCTCCTCGAAAAAAATTTTCTGTGTCAAATCTTTTGTTCTTCATGGAGGCACACACAAATAGCAGATGTTCAGGAAATAGTTGGTTCAAACAACCCATTGTATGCTCAAGAAAAAGGTAAAACCATGAATGAAAATAAGAAACAATTATTGTACTCACAACGCCATTCTGGAATTCCCCGGGAATGTCCATCTGTATCCACAGAGCTTTCCCCAATAAATAAACAACAAAAAGAACGACGAGGTAGAGTGGATTTCTGTGACAACAGAAACTGAATTACAATTAAGAGTAAGTGTAGAAAAAAAATAAAGACAGTATAGTAGAAATAAGGACCTTAAAAGAAGCATGAATTCGTTGAAACCAAGTATAATCATAACCACTATAGCCCAGGCAGGAGGTAACCAATTATTGCTTTGCCTGTAAGCTTCCTGAAGCAGAGAAAAATTTCACACATCAAAAGGGCCCCAATACTTGAAAGTGATTACAGGTCATATTCCTCAATAGGTGAACACAGACATAATTGAGAAGCAGTAAAACTGTGTCATGTATTACACTACTTAAAAGAACCAATGACAACATACCCAGTAGATTCCCACAAAGTGGGGTGGGGTCTGGGGGAGGGTAAGTGTACGCAGACCATAGTACTGTACCACTAGGTGAGGTAAACCCCCCCCCCCCCCCCCCCCGGCTCAATTACACTCCTTAAGAGAAAAAGAAAAATAAGAAAGACGCCTATTTAGCGTGAGAAGCATCACATGAAAATAGATAAAAGGTGCACTGAAAAAGTAAGCACGCATGAAATATACAATATAGGATATGCAAAAGTCCTGTATTTTCAGTTGAGCAAAGCGAGAACTTGCGTATAGATGAGAGAATGTGAGACAAGAAAAAACTCTTATGTATAGTCTAGCCAATGCATACAAGAAAGTGCAAATATAGGGCAAACAGGGAAAAAGATCCATAAGGAACCCCTATATCAATATCATCAACTAAAACATAACAAATACACTCAGTTGTTTAACATAATTTAAAGACGGCGAGGATGCCTGAAGCTTGGAGGTACAGTACGATGATTCCGTTGTATAAGAATAAGGGCGACATTCAGGATTGTAATAATTATAGGGGTATCAAGTTGTTGAGTCACACTATGAAGGTTTGGGAGAGGGAGGTAGAGTTAAGGTTGCGGAGGATTGTTACTATCTCTGAAAATCAGTTTGGATTTATGCTAGGACGCTCAACTACAGAAGCCATCCATCTCGTCAGGAGACGGGTGGAGCAGTATAGGGAAAGGAAGAAGAATTTGCACATGGTGTTTATCGACTTATAGAAGGCCTATGATAGAGTTCCCAGGGAGGGAGGGAGGTTCTTAGGAGGTGTTTGGAGGCTAGAGGTGTACCTAAGTATATGTTAGGGCGATTAAGGATATGTATGATGGAGCCGAGACTCGGGTTAGGACTGAGGGGGAGGGACTCGAAGCACTTTCCCGTCTTGATGGGGCTACATCAAGGATCGACGCTTAGTCCGTTTCTTTTTGTCGTGGTGATGGATATTTTGACACGGCACATTCAGAATGAGGTGCCTTATTGTTTGCTTTTTGCAGATGATGTAGTCTTGATTGATAAGACTCGTAGTGGAGTTCATGCTAAGTTGGAGGTTTGGAGGCAAACCCTCGAGTCTAAAGGATTTAGGTTGAGAGTAGGTCCAAGACGGAATTTTGGAGTTAAGTTCAGCCGGGGGGTCTCATGAGTCCGATATGGTTGTTAAGCTTGACACTCATTCTATCAGTAAGAGAGATAATTTCAAGTATCTGGGGTCGATTCAGGAGAATGGAGAGATTGAAGAGGATGTCACTCATCAGATCAGGGGAGGGTGGATGAAATGGAGGCTCACCTCCGGTATCTTGTGTGACAAAAAAGTACCTCCCAAACTTAAAAGGCAAGTTCTACAGAATGGTGGTTAGACCGACTTCAAACCGGCTTTGTTGTATGGGGCAGAGTGTTGGCCTATTAAAAAAACCCGCATCCAGAAGATGAAGGTGGCAGAGATGAGAATGCTTCGTAAGATGTGTGGGTGTACTAGAAAAGATAAGTTATTCGATATAAGGTGGGAGTGGCTTCGGTGGAAGCCAAGATGAGGGAAGTGGGGTTAAGATTGTTCGGTCATGTGATGCGGAGGAGCACGGATGCCCCAGTGCGAAGGTGTGAGGGGTTGGCTAAGGATGGTTTCAAGCGATGTAGAGGTAGACCGAAGAAATATTGGAGGGAGGTGATTAGACATGACATGGAGCAGCTTCAGCTTACCGAGAACATGGCCCTGGATAGGAAGTTGTGGAGGAGGCGAATTAGGGTAGAAGGTTAGGCTGAGTTAGGATGTTGTCTGTTTTGGTGTATACTTGGTGTATTTTACTTTTGGTATTATTCAATGTGTTAATTTCAATTGTATCTTGTTCTATTACTATTCCTTGTCTTATCTTAGATTGCTTTATTTTTAAGTCGGGGGTCTATCGGAAACAGCCCCTCTATCTCACAATTGTGCTATTACTATTCCTTATCTTATCTTAGATTGCTTTATTTTGAGTCAGGGGTTTATCGGAAACAGCCCCTATATCTCACAATTGAGGTAGTGGTATGGACTACGTACACTTACCCTCCCCAGACCCCACTTGGTGGAAATATACTGGTATGTTGTTGTTGAAGTTGCTCAGTTCAGATCAGGTATTGTTATTTCGCAACGCAAGTATGTCTTAAACATTCTCGAAGAGACAGGAATGCCGAGATGTAAACCTAGTGACACTCCTACGGATCTGAATACTAAGCTCCTGGCAAGAAAGGGGAGCCACTCAATGACCCTAGACGACACAGACGTCTAGTTAGTAAGTTGAATTATCTCGCAGTGACCAGACCTGACATTTCCTATCCCGTGAGTGTTTTAAGTCAATTTATGGATTCTCCCTATGATAGTCATTAGGATGCAGTTGTTTGCATTGTGCAATATATTAAGTTAGCTCCAGGTAAAAAACTACTTCTTTTCGAGGATCGAGGTCATGAGTAGATTGGTGGATATACAAACGATGATTGGGCAAGATCAACTTGTGATTAGACATTCTATATTCAGATATTGTGTTTTAGTAGGAGGTAATTTAGTGTCTTGAAAGATTAAGAAACAGAGTGTGGTTGCTCAATTTAGTGCAGAAGCAGAATATCAAGCAACGGCGGTAGCCATTTGTGAGCTAATTTGGATTAAACAGTTGTTGAGAGAGTTAAATTTTGGAGAAATCAGTAAAATAACAAAGCGGCTCTTCATAGCGCATCAAATCCAATATTTCATGAGAAGACTAAGCACATTGAGATCGATTCACTTTGTGAAAGAGAAGATACTTTCCAAACATATTGTTACAAAATTTGTGAAATCGAGTGCCCAGCTTGCAGATATTTTCATCAAGTCCCTCATTGGACCTCGTATTAATTACATTTGTAATAAGCTCGGTACATATGACTTGTATGCACCAGCTTGATGGAGAGTGTAAGAATATGAGTAGGAATAGGAATATTATATAGAATCCTACTTGGAAAAGGATTGTAATGTCAGTGTCCTAGTTGGAAAAGGAGTCTAATGTTGTCTATAAATAGGGTCTAAAAAAATGGGATAGCCCGGTGCACTAAAGCTACCGCTATGCGCGGTGTCCGGGGAAGGGCCCCACCACAAGGGTGTATCGTACGCAGCCTTACCTTGCATTTCTGCTAGAGGTTGTTCCCAAGGCTTGAACCCATGACCTCCTGATCACATGGCAGCAACTTTACCAGTTACTCCAAGGCTCCCCTTCTCTATAAATAGGGTCTCAATGTGATAATTTAGATACACAATAATTCAAATGATATTATTTCTCACAAGAACATCACGGAGAACTGGGTGCTATTCTGTACCAGAGTCAGTGTTAGGTACTTTAGCGGAGGCAAACATCAGCAAGAGTGAGAGCAAGGTAGGGACTCTGCTCTTGCTTTTTAGTCTTTGTATTTGGCAGGAAGCAACTATCAATGGGGAATATAGAGAGTGTAATATATTTTTGCATTTTGGAAGAAAGGGAAAAGGGGAAGGGGGAAAAACAGCTAAAGACAGTTTAAAACGCAGCTACACTAGTCAAATCAAAATCAATTTGATATAGAAATACTCACAGACATTAGATCACACTAAGTATGGGACAGAAGATTCAAATACAAATATTGAAGAATAATTCATAGTTTCTCTGAGATAAGAATAGGCTTGGTACTATTTGCCAGTCAAAGAGTACTAAAGAAGGAAACAGTGGGACCCAAGAGAAGATATATCAGTCAAAGCAAGACACCGGGAAAGAATCTTACAGCAATAAGTCAGGGTATGACTGCCAAAAAGCAATATATACTTCATTTACCTGTGCTGAAATAGCTTGACTAACAATATACTCTGTTTCTGTCATGAATCGTCTCCACAAAGATTTACACTGCACTGGTGTGAGCAATGTGTGCTCTGGTGAAATCTAATAAACATTGTACAGGTAGTGAACATTTTATTGGTGAATGTCAAACAAATACAAATGCTATTGTAAGTTCATTTGACCTCTTCCCATGAACTTGAGGCAAGGGGGTCACAAGAATCTGCAATATCGCTATTCCGAGAAGAAATTGAAATCTTCCCTTCCAAGAGTCTAGAGAAAAGTATGCTTTCTATTCTGTCTGGCTTTCCATCCAACCGTATGGCAGCCACTATTGACATAAGCTTCAGAGACTGCTCCAGATACAACAACAAACCCAGTGTATTCCCACTTAGTGGGGTCTGGGGGGGTAAAATGTACGCAGTCCATACCTCTACCTCTGATGAAGTAGAAAGGCTGTTTCCGGAAGACCCCCGGCTCAAGGCACAAGATATCACACAAACATATAGTAAAGCACAGAAGCAGATGACATAACATAAATACGGCACCCATAAGGATTTTAAAACAGAGGAAAGCAGAGGAAAGCACACAGATTCGTAATAAGCATGGAACACTGAATACGGAATCATAACGGGAATAAAAAATAAAAAATAAAAAAACCCCCACCAAGTAATTCCCTACACTAGCGACCCAATCTGGCCCTACTCTTCTGCCGTAATTCGCGTCTTCCAGACCTTCCTATCTAGGGTCATGTCCTCAGTGAGCTGTAACTGTTCCATGTCCCGCCTAATCACCTCACCCCAGTACTTCTTCGGCCTACCCCTACCCCGCCTAAAACCATCCAACGCTAGCCTCTCACACCTACGGACCGGGGCATCCATACCCCTCCTCTTCACGTGTCCGAACCATCTCAATCGTGCTTCCCGCATCTTACACTCCACTGAAGTCACACCAACCTTCTCCCGGATAGTCTCATTCCGAACTCTATCCCCTCGAGTCAGTCCACACATCCAGCGCAACATCCGCATTTCTGCCACCTTCATTTTTTGGATGTGGGAGTTCTTAACTGGCCAACACTCCGCTCCATACAGCAAGGCCGGACGGACTACCATCCTATAGAATTTGCCTTTAAGCTTGGGCGGCACCTTCTTATCACACAGCACCCCCGACGCGAGTTTCCACTTCATCCATCCCGCCCCAATACGGTGCGAGACATCCTCGTCAATCTCACCGTTACTCTGGATCACGGACCCGAGATACTTGAACTTATCCCTCTTACATACCTCCTGTGCTTCCAGCTTCACTACTACCTCGTTCTCCCGCCTCACGTCATTAAACTTACATTCCACATACTCTGTCTTGCTTCTGCTCACCCTGAACCCTTTAGACTCAAGAGTTTGCCTCCACATCTCTAATTTGTCATTTACACCCCCTCGAGTCTCGTCTATCAGAACTACATCGTCTGCAAAGAGCATACACCACGGCACCTCCCCTTGAATACGCCGCGTCAACACATCCATTACTAACGCAAACAAAAAGGGACTAAGAGTAGATCCCTGATGCAATCCTGTCCGGACAGTGAAATGCTCTGAGTCTCCTCCCGCCGTCCTCACCTGGGTTTTCGCTCCCTCATACATATCCTTAATTACTCTGATATATGCCTGCGGTACTCCCCTCACCTCCAAGCATCTCCAAAGCACCTCCCTGGGGACTTTGTCGTAAGCCTTTTCCAGGTCGATAAACACCATGTGCAGATCCTTCTTCCTTTCCCTATACTGCTCCGCCAACCTCCGTACCAGGTGGATTGCCTCCGTCGTCGAGCGGCCGGGCATAAATCCGAACTGGTTTTCCGAGATAGACACTATCCGTCTCAGCCTCACCTCGACCACTCTCTCCCAGATCTTCATAGAGTGACTCAATAACTTAATCCCCCTATAGTTATTACAACTCTGAATGTCCCCCTTATTCTTATAGAGAGGGATCATGGTACTCCACCTCCACGCCTCGGGCATCTTTGCCGTCCTGAAAATTTCATTAAACAATCCAGTCAACCACTTTATACCAGCCTCTCCAACGAACTTCCAAAACTCCACCGGTATCTCATCCGGCCCCGTCGCCCTACCCCTACGCATGCTGCGGACTGCCTGTCTAACCTCTTCTACCTTAAAACGTCTACAATAGCTAAAATCCCGACACTCCTCTGAGTGCTCCAGTTCCCCTAACACAATAGCTCTGTCCCCCTCGTCATTCAAGAGCCTATTAAAGTACGACTGCCATCTCTTCTTTATGTGGCCGTCCTCCACCAACACTCTACCGTCCTCCCCCTTAATGCACCTCACCTGATCGAGGTCACGACCCTTCCTCTCCCTAGCCTTAGCGAGTCTAAACAACTTTTTCTCCCCTCCTTTCCCCTGTAACCCTGCATACAAGCTCTCAAAAGCGGCCGTCTTAGCTGCCGTGACCGCTGACTTCGCCTCCTTCCTCGCTAGCTTGTACTCTTTCCTGTTTACCCGCTTCTCTTCTTCGTCCTTACTTTCCACCAACTTAGCATACGCCTCTTTCTTGGTCTCCACTTTCTTCTCCACCTCTTCATTCCACCACCAATCCCCCCGATGGTGACCGGCCCGGCCCCTAGAAACACCCAACACCTCCCTTGCATTCTCCCTGATGCACCTTGCCGCCCTGTCCCACATACTATCCACGTCCCCCCTACACTCCCACACCCCCTTGCCCGCCAACCTCTCCCCTATCTCCCACGCATTCACTGGCGTCAAGCCGCCCCACTTAATTCTCGGTCTACACTCCTTACTCCTCCTCTTTCTATTCTTCTTTATACCCAAATCCATAATCAAAAGCCTATGTTGGGTCGAGAGATTCTCACTCGGGATGACTTTACAGTCCTTACACAACGCCCTATCCCCTTTCCTAAGCAACAAAAAGTCAATCTGGGTCCTGGCTATCGCGCTCCGAAAAGTGATCAGGTGCTCGTCCTTCTTCGGGAAGCCCGAGTTCACCACCACCAGCCCAAAGGCCCTCGCAAACTCCAATAGGGTCGCCCCCTCTTCATTTCTCTCTCCAAAACCAAAACCACCATGCACATCCCCAAAGCCTCCCGGTAGCGCCCCGATGTGCCCGTTGAAATCCCCTGCTACAACAATCTTCTCCGAACTGGGCACGCCTCTCACCACCTCCTCCAAAGCCTCCCAGAACCGCATCTTCTCCTCCCCTCCGCTCCCACTTGCGGCGCATAAGCACTACACACGTTCAAGGTAAACCCCCGAATGACCAACTTAATAGTCATCAACCTATCGTTGATCCTCTTCACCTCCACTACCTGACCTCTAAGCTCTTCATCTACTAAGATGCCAACTCCATTCCTACGCCTCTCGCTCCCAGAGTACCACAGCTTGTAACCATCCACATTCCTAGCCTTAGACCCTACCCACTTGGTCTCTTGGACACACGCAAGGTTGATCCTCCTCTTCCTAAGAATCTTCACAAGCTCTACGGACTTACCCTGAAGGGTCCCTATATTCCAAGACCCAACCCTCAGCCTACCGTCGCTATCCACACGCCCCCCACTACCTCCCCCTCGGCCCAACCTTGGCCTCCCGCCCACTCCCGCCCTCTCCCCATCCCCCGCCCCCACCACGGCCCCACGCCCCAACCCCCTCGGACATGACCCTATCCACCCATTACCACCCACAGCCACAACTACCCGACAGTATAGGAAAATATAAAGATGAACCCGGTGACAGTATGAAAGCAGCAGCAAGGAAATACAAAGCTCACACACATTCAAAGTAATATTCCCGAAATAAAACTAAGAAACGACCACAGCAACAGCAACAACAGACAGCAGACAAGGTACAGGGGCTACTACGAGCAAAATACTAAGGATGGAATATGAAATAATGAAATAAAATGCAATAAGGATGGAATATGAAATAATGAAATAAAATGCAATACGAAATAACGAAATAACAAAGGTTAGAAGTCACCAGATTTCGCTTGGAGCTGCGGCTGCTGGAGACGGCGTAGCGGTTGCAGACGGAGTTTCGGCCTGTTGGAGACCGAATTGGCGGCTGGAGACCGGGCGGCGGCAGGTTGAAGGCCGAGGTGGGGGGGGGGGG